>NC_134485.1:6192777-6270277 GCF_040206685.1 Ascaphus truei | reverse complement strand
TATAAAATGCTTTATTTGAACATGGATTTAAAAACCAAGAGGAGGGGAACAAACCCCTGCACTGATTTTTTCTAAGTGTCGTTCCGCCGCTCATCCGCAGCCTCTCCACAGCAACGTGTCAACTCTTTGGGGCGAGATTGCCGTGAAAATCTCAATTCTAGAGTGGTGAATAGCAGCACAAAACTACTCGGCATTACTAGAATTGAGCGGGTTTCAAAATATGGCTAGTGCCTTTTCGCAGCCTCGATGGCGGATAAAAAACCGCCAACAAACTTGGCGGTTTTTTTTGCTTTTCGCCAAGTTTTTGGCCCTTACTGAATCGGGGTATGCATTTTTGGCGCAAAACGGGCGAAAAGTGACTTTGCGCTGCTTACTGCATGAGTCCCATTGTCTCAGTAAAAAGTACGTTCTCACTGCCTAAGCGCTGGCGATATGGCATTAGTGATTAGACCGATAAATAAAATCTGATAGTAGCATGTTTTATATTTTTTAACCTTGAGTGAATTTGCCTCTATGTTTTCCTTAAGCTTACAGTATGGTCTTAGCTGATATGACACTACTATGAACAATCTTTCTAATCATTACATTTTGTGAAGCAATTTGCAAGGTTTGTATCTGTATATACTACGTGTGTGTGTTTGTGTGTGTGTGTGTGTTTGTGTGTGTGCGTGCGTGCGTGCGTGCGTGTGTGTGTGTGTGTGTACTGTACATTAAAGAGAAAGTATTACTGTCTAATTTATAGTAGATGTAATATAGTTATCTGAATTGAGTTTACAGATACTGAAATGTAATGCAAAATATAAATAAAGGATAAAACTGAAGTTATATACAGTAACTCTAATGTGTCTTTTCATTAGCTGAACAGTAACCTGAAACATGTTCATTTTACACCTTCTTCTGGAGAGGAGATTTTCTTTACTAAGGATGGGGATGTTCCTGGACTTTATGACATTATAAACTGGGTCACTTCCACTGACCTTGCTGTGACTGGTATCAAAGTTGGAAGCTTCAACTCCTCAGCACCTGTCGGTCAGCAACTCACTATCACTGATAATGACATTCAATGGAACCCAAATGTTACACTGGTAAGAAGGGAGGCAAAGGTGACATTCTCAGAGGAAAGAAGATAATCAGCATGTTAAATTATCAGACTGTGTACAGTATGCCACTTACACTAAAAAAGGAAGAGTCTTGAAAAAGAAAATTAAAACCTTAATATGTAGGAATTCAAATAGAAGGTGTTACATATAGAGAGACATTATTTGTCTTTATGAGACCAGAAGAATAAGGAACATTACGTTATCTATGGTTCCTGTAACCTATTCTGTTCATTATATTGGAGTCCGATGTCTATTCACTGAACTCCCCATTGTAAACACTGTACACTGAAGGTTACCTGTTAAATCAAATAAAATGTCAAGCATTTTGCAAATTCCAAATTAATACAATGTATCCCCATCAATGCTTTATTAACTACTATAACTTTCCTTAGCTTCTATACTCTCCTAAAACTTCAACAATCAGATTTGCACACTGCTCACTCAACTGAAACAGCACTCACCAAAGTAGCATATGGTATCCTCATTGCTGAATCCTAGGGATATTACTCATTCTTCTTGACCTGGCTGCTCGCTTTGTTACAGTTAAGCACCTACTTCTCCTTCACATCCGCCCCAGGTTAACAGACAGCTTTCCCAGGGCCAGGACTAAAATTTCCACCAGAGCCGGAGACACATACAGAGAAGTGTTGCAGGGATGGCCCCAGATAGGGATGCTTGTCTGTAGTGTTATTGCTGCGACAGTCATTGAACGGCCACGTGGCGCTCTGCGGCCTGGGACCAGGCCACACAACCCTGAAACATTGTATGAGGCTGTCACGGGAGACAAGGGTTATTAACACCTTTTATACCGGGATCATTTGATTGAGCAAGACAAGGAGGTAAACTAAATTGGAATTTATTCCAGGAAAAGACATACACACAATGGATCACAATTTGCAATGAAAAACACACTTACTGGGGTCTTGGCTAACGAAATAAACTTTCCTAGATCAAAATGTTACAAAATGAAGTCTGCACGAGTCATTTCCAATTACCTGGAGGTACTCACAAAAGTCCTGGAACTCAATTCAGCATGTAATTCCAGCCGCGACCGCGTTACGTTTTCAGAACTTGGCCCCTGAAATGCGGGACTTCGAAAATTTCTTGCCTTGAAATCTTTGAAGCCGGCTTGCGTCTATTTCTTCTAACGCATCTTTAAATTTGCTGCTGATGCTTTGGCGCTTAGAATCCGCTGTCCTAGTTGTCTATATGGTTTCTTATAGGTTTTGAAGTACCATTCACAAAATACTATAGCTAATCAGCATGTGGGAATTCCACTGCTTGCCTAACATGATTTGCCGGTATACTGAAGCCGGGTGGGCACCGATTTCAAGTCTGCTAAGGGGCATGTGCTAACCTAGCACCTCTGCCTCTTAGCATTTTGAGCCCCCCACTGTTCCAGGCTCCGCAAAATCTTGGGATGGGCAAATGGAGGCCGGATACCCCTTTGTCTTATCAGGATGGAGGTACTCGAGTGTAACTCCTGGACTCCGCCTACCCTAACACCTTGCCATCCCTGAGGCTTTCAAGTCCGGGACCAGAGGAGACTCAGTGGCACCAAGCCTGATGGCCATCTGGTCTCTCGGACCCAAGGACTTGGAAATCCCACAGTTCAAGGGTTTACACGAAATCCAGGGGGAGCATAAGGGAGAAAACACAAGCAAAGCAAATCTAAGTGCAGTGGAAATGGGCAATGAGGAAATGAGTTTCCAAAAACTTGGCTCCTGTAGAATGGCTAATTACAAGATGTAAGAATAAAAACAGCAATGTGGACACTCGGTCAGTGCTGGATGTCAGTAAAGAAGTCATCAAAGTGGCTCAGGTACTCAGGAGGGTATATCCCAGGTGTATAGAGAGAGAGAGGAAAAAATTTGCATAGCGCAGATCAACCAAGGTACAAAAGGATTTAATCTAAGTAAAAAATGCACTCACAATGTTTAAATTAAAAACGGGCATGTCACACTTAACAAGTGTATGGGGAGATCATCAGCCAGCTGGCTCACCATCCCGTGGCTCTCCGTGCACCTCAGTCTCTGCCTCTGCTCTGCTGTGTGACCGCACGGCTTGGCATCTGACGTCAGATCCGGTTTTGCCTGTCGCTGGTGGCTGGACTTCCGTGATCCCTCTCCAGACTGCTCCGCAAGAAAGAAAACTCCCACTCTTCGCGTTTCGCTACGTAATCACGTCGGCTTCATCAGGAGTGTGTAGTCTAAAGTGACACTGTGTCTCTATATATTGCTTGGTTGCTAATTCAATCATATGAAACAGATGTTCAAATTTTGCTATGGGTGTTAATATTGTATGCTGGATCTATAACCTACATCATAAAGGTTGATGGTAATTCGCTCAATGACGCATTTATCAATATACTGTACATACATAAAATCAGTACAGGAGAGTTAGACAAGGGAATATAAGAGAATGTAGGTACTAATGAAGTCAAAAAGACTCAGATGGCAATTATACACATGTAATAAAATCCTAATACAATGGATTCTAATTGAGGGAGATCAGAACAAAATAAAATAAAGCACATATATCATTATACAAATTATTTATAAAATATTCAACTTAACAGTGATTTCAGGCATATCAATTCTACATGTGAATGCTTAATAAACATAACTAGTATGGTGATAATAAAATACATATATAATACAAATACAAAATGTACTATTTGTTGGACTGGAGTGGGTAATAAACTCTAGTTAGCGAAAAATGGATACAATTAACACATGGAAATAAACAATCCCTAAGACTCAATGGAATGAGCACAGTTGGAGATATAGAGCCTGGAGGGGAGACATAAAACCAAAATTAGAATAATTCACTTTAGAAATGGGACAATGTCCAACTCCATATTAAGTCCTCTGGGAGTAAGACTGCCCAATCGATGGATCCAAAAAGATTCTCTCTTCAATAATTCTAGCTTTCTGTCACCCCCTCTTCCATGTTGTTGGACCTGTTCAATAACTGTGTATTTTAAACCTGTTCGATCCCCCTTGTGAAACACTGTGAAATGGTTGGATACACTATGGGGCCTATGCAGAGAGCAGCGCTATTTCGAAATTCGCCATTTTTTGGAGAAAATCGCGCAGAAAACAGCAGAAAATGGAGATTTCCGAAAAACGCGCCAATTTTTCTTTTCTATTTGTAAAACTCGCCTCGCGGCTGGCGAGAACCTCAATCTCGCCAGTTTTAAAAATATCCTAATGCAGAGAGGCGCGAACGGCATCTAGCGGCTGTTCGCGCCAATAAAATGGCGCGATTGTCTCCTTTTTGCCTCGCCAGAAAAAATTGGCAAGAAGCTGCCGCTCGCGGCCATTGCAAAGGGAAAAAAAAAGCCGCGAATTTGTTTTTACACGTTTCTGAAGCGCGCATCTCGCCAATTTAAACTCGCCACACGCATCCATGTTAAACATAGCAGAATTCACACTTTTCTGCATATGGAGAATAAAACTCTCCAAAAAAGCTACTTTTTAATAAATTCGCCATTTTTCAAATTCGCTGCTCTCTGCATAGGCCCCTATGAGTATTTAGTTATCTTTTGATACTACTTAGATGTTCCACAATCCTTATTCTTATTGGTCTTGCAGTTTTGCCCACGTATTGAAATTTACAAGGGCATTCAAGTAAGTATATAACATGATCCAATCTACAGGTAAGACAGGAATTAATGTTAAAGCATTCACCTGTGACGTTAGAACTGAAATTCGTGGTGGTAGGAGACTTGAACTGGCATGCCCTGCACGTTTTGCACCCATAGAATCCTTTGTTATGACTCTGCAAGTTATTTTGTCTGGTATCCTTTTGTCTGAATGCACTAGGTGCCAGTTTATTTTTTTAAATACTTGCTTTAATGAACTAAACATTTGGTGTGTCCGGAATTTCTTTTCCTAATATGGGATCGTTCTTTAAAATATCCCAATGCTTGTTCAGGATTTTGGTAATCTTTTTTGATTCTTTGTTCAAACCCGTAATAAATGCAAAATCTAATTGATTGTTTTTTATTTTCTTTGCCCTTGGTTTCAACAGGTCACTCCTATTTCTACAGTCCGCTTTCAACAGTGCTTTATCCAACATCTCTTCATCATAATCTCTCTCCAGAAATGTAGTTTTAATAAAATCTGCTTGTTGTAAAAATTGATCTCTGTCCGTGCAATTTCTTTTTAGTCTATTGAATTGTCCTAGTGGCACATTGTCCATCCATCTACTGTAGGTAAATGACTACTTGTTCTCTATCAGTACAGAGAAAAAGAACAGGAGAAAGATAGAGATTATTTACCCCAAAGAGAGAGAATAGATTCTCATGAATCACGAGAAAGGGGTGCAGCCAATTTCACTCCTATCTATCAATAAAAACGGTGTGGCTTGTTGGGTATGCCTATGCACATATTCATGAATGTGCTCCACCGTCAGGTACTGTCTTTATTAGGTCTCAAACAGGTGAATAATACTATTGCATGAAGGTGAACTAAGTCAGATAAGTGCTGTAAATTAGCGGTATGTACTGTATGCCTTATAGACGCTACCATAATTGCTAATGAAGCTCTTAGCAACAAAATCTCCTTACTTACAGCCCACCGAGTGAACTCAGACTCTGGCCCGATATAGGAGGGTATGTGCAGGCGCTCGGTCTGGCAGCTACTCGCTCTGCGAGATGTATGGCTGCCATGTCAGTGCTGACCGTGTGCATGCACGTGGGAGGTGCCAACGCACGCGTTTCGCATCAGAAACACTTTCTCAAGGCTACAATCAGAGGGTGAGGTCCCACAGAAACAATCACGATTTTTATATGCTCAGAAGTGTTTCTAATTGTTGCCAATCCATGTGGTACTAGTGTTAATACACTCATGGTACTTCTTAAACATTATAGAGTGACTCCAAGACATATTATACTGTTAAAGCACAGTTAGGAGATGCAATAGCATATAGTTGATAATATTATACCACTGCATATACTGTTCCAGCTGTGTGTGAAAGTACACAGAGCTCAGGAAATAGAGGTGCTATACTCTGGGTCATTATTCTCATCAGTAACCCCTGAAGTGAGAGTGTTGCTCGCACTTCTGAATATAATTATGGGTGAATAAATATTTACAATCTTGATCAGATAAACATATGTGTCCACCGTGAGAAAAGTACTCACAGTAAATAGGACAAATGGTTGATTAGTAGTAAGCCCTCAATGAAGGTGAGTGTATACTGCTGCGGCCAAGTTTATTCGAGCATTTGCCCGTTCTTGGCCGCAGCAGTAGCCTGGCGCGCACCCGAGAGTGACGGGCGCGCGCCGAAGCAGCAGAAGAGCGCCTTCCGATCGGGGCGCTCTCCCTACCGCTGCCGGGTCCGCCGGGTCCCCCGGAACCCCCTGCCGCCGTCCCGCGATCGCGGGACACCAGGGGCTCCCTCGGGGAGCCCTGGACGGGCGTGCAGGGGGCGCACACTCCCGAAGACGCGTGACCGCGCGTCTATGACGCGCGGCACGCCGAGGGGCGGCCACTAGCAAGCCGGGAAATCTCCCGGCTTGCGGATCTGGCCGCAGTGTGATAAACTGTGTCACCACTGTATATATGAAGTAATTTATGACAGGAATTGATCAACTCCTATATTCAGAGTTGCAGGAGCTTATGCTGTGTAGAAAGCATTTTCAAGAGAAAGCTGTAAACGTAACACTAGATCAGAACAAAATAATCCAGATATTTCTAAGTGGCTCATGGGTAATAAGAGATAGGTTATATCACTCCGATAGAGTCCTTTCCCCCATTATGATCTCAGATAAACGGAGTAAACAGAAATCCTTAGTTTAAACCCTTTGGTGACAATGTTTGGAGTGTATATATCCATTTAGCCTCTTTTTGAATAGGGCAGTATCCCAGTCCCCATGCCCTTGGTCATAGAGAGCTGATCTATTCCAATGAATTTGATGGTGTTCTGATCCCCTTGGTGAACATTATTAATGTGTCGCGCTAGAGGTTCGTCGGTCTTGTTACGTATAGTGCCAATATGTTCAAGCATCCCCTGTTTTAGGAGGCGTCTGGTCTTACCTACATAGATTTTACCACATTCGCAAATTCCTTGATATATTATGCCTGTACTTTGGCAATTTATGAATTTACGAATGTTGTAGGTTTTGATGCCTTTCCAGTTGGAGAATTCCTTGGTGACAAGCAAGTACTGGCAGGCCTTACATCTGCCACATTTAAATGACCCCTGTGGTTCTGGGGGGAGCCAAGTTCAAGGAGTCTCTTCAGTGAAATGGCTATGGACTAGGACATCCCTTAGGTTCCTAGCCCTCCTGCTAACCATAGATGGGTGATCATGTAGAAATTCACTAATTGTGTTAACGGCCTTCAATATGTTCCAATGTTTTTGAATGATATCTCTGGCATGTTGCCACTGCGTGTTATAAGTGCCAACAAAACGTACTACTTTATCACTAGGCATTTGTACGCGGTCTTGTAACAACGATCTGCGTGATGTGTACTTGGCCCTCTTATAGGCCAATTTCTCTATGCGTCTACTGTAGCCACGTTCATAAAATCTTTTGGCCATTAGTTTAGCCTGAATATAACTTAGGACTTAATATGGAGTTGGACATTGTCGCATTTCTAAAGTGAATTATTCTAATTTTGGTTTTATGTCTCCCCTCCAGGCTCTATATCTCCAACTGTGCTCATTCCTTTGAGTCTTAGGGATTGTTTATTTCCATGTGTTAATTGTATCCATTTTTCACTAACTAGAGTTTATTACCCACTCCAGTCCAACAAATAGTACATTTTGTATTTGTATTATATATGTATTTTATTATCACCACACCAGTTATGTTTATTAAGCATTCACATGTAGTATTTATATGCCTGAAATCACTGTCAAGTTGAATATTTTATAAATAATTATTTGTATAATGATATATGTGCTTTATTTTATTTTGTTCTGATCTCCCTCAATTAGAATCCATTGTATTAGGATTTTATTACATGTGTATAATTGCCATCTGAGTCTTTTTGACTTCATTAGTACCTACATTCTCTTATCTTCCCTTGTCTAACTCTCCTGTACTGATTTTATTTATGTACAGTATATTGATAAATGGGTCATTGAGCGACTTACCATCAACCTTTATGATGTAGGTTATAGATCCAGCATACAATATTAACACCCATAGCAAAGTTAGAACATCTGTTTCATATGATTGAATTAGCAACCAAGCAATATATAGAGACACAGTGTCACTTTAGACTACACACTCCTGATGAAGCCGACGTGATTACGTAGAGAAACGCGTAGAGTGGGAGTCTTCTTTCTTGCGGAGCAGTCTGGAGAGGGATCACGGAAGTCCAGCCACCAGCGACAGGCAAAACCGGATCTGATGTCAGACGCCAAGCCGTGCGGTCACACAGCAGAGCATAGGCAGAGACTGAGGTGCACGGAGAGCCACGGGATGGTGAGCCAGATGGCTGATGATCTCCCCATACACTTGTTAAGTGTGACATGCCCGTTTTTAATTTAAACATTGTGAGTGCATTTTTTACTTAGATTAAATCCTTTTGTACCTTGGTTGATCTGCGCTATGCAAATTTTTTCCTCTCTCTCTCTATACACCTGCGATATACCCTCCTGAGTACCTGAGCCACTTTGATGACTACTTTACTGACATCCAGCACTGACCGAGTGTCCACATTGCTGTTTTTATTCTTACATCTTGTAATTAGCCATTCTGCAGGAGCCAAGTTTTTGGAAACTCATTTCCTCATTGCTGTCAGGATCGCCTAGACCTCCTGCCTAGCCATAGCTTCCTTGTCCACTGGGTGTGCTGCTGTCTTCTGTTGGCTCTGGGTTCCTCTGTCTGTCTGTATTCTTGTTGCTCCTGTCTCTGTCCTTATAGCTTGCTTCCTGTCTGTTGGTTTTGCCTTTGCTTGGAAGTCAGACTCCTTATGCTCGTGTCTTTGATTCCTGATCTGTTCATGTACCTGTATTTGAGTCTGTTCACAGTAAAAGCCCTTGCTAGTAATCTGGCTTGTCCCTGTTTGTTCCTGCTCCCTGGTCTCAGTCCCTGCTCCCTGTTCTCAGTCCCTGTCCTGCCCTGCCTGTCCTGTTCCAGTCTCCTTGTTGCTGACCTCTGCTTGTTACCTGACTTCGCTACCTCCCGCCTGCCTCGGACCCCTGCTTGTTTCCTGACTGCGCTGTCTGCCGCCTGCCTCGGACCTCTGCTTGTACCTGACTTCGCTACCTGCCACCTGCCTTGGACCCCTGCTTGTGACCCCTACTACGCTTCCTGCTGTTCCGGCCACCGAGATCCTACCCGCCACAGGAGTCTCCCGTGACAATTGCCCATTTCCACTGCACTTAGATTTGCTTTGCTTGTGTTTTCTCCCTTATGCTCCCACTGGATTTCGTGTGAACCATTGCAACATTGGGGACGAGTGAAGACTATCCCTTCCAGTGGGTCTGAGCAGGGGGTGAAATTGTATATTTTATTATATATTTTATTCATCACTATTTCACTTTATGTGTTATTTAACTATTTCATTCACTTATTAGAGCTTTATCGTCACTTTATTTATAGTGACTACCCTTTATCTGTTTGCGCCTACTTTTCCCCTTACCACTATACAATTCAACAGTTCATACACAGGTTACAAGCATACATACCTATTAAACATAAACCTTTAATTAAATATATCTTTACTCTGTATCTTGTGTTAAAATGTCTAAGTCCCCCTTTCTGGTGTCAGATATAGAATAAGAAGATGTACTCTCTACTCGTACTAGTTTTATCCCTACCACACTGCAGAAACCTGACTTTACATTTGGAGCACAAATAAAAACCTCACAGCCTTATCACATAGCTGGGGCACCCCCTGAACCCTTATACCCAGGTCATAGTGACTTGGGCATGAACTGGGCATCCCCCTGTGACAGTGAGTGGGTACCCTGGACAATAATAAAGGTATTATGCCCGGATGGGTGCCCCCGAGCCATAATGCAGAGTTTTGATTGTGAGCTCTGCAACCCAATTATGACATGTAAACTGCATTGTAACTGCATTGTAATAGAAGATGTATGTATGTTTTACTGTTCCAGGAGTGCCAACCAGCGGAGATTCGCAGGGCATGAGTTTCAGGGATGATTTTACGGTAAATGATTGTCAGGGTGTTTGGGTAGAAGGGGGCCAGAGCTGCGGGTTACCCCGAAACATGTACTCAGGAATCCCACAAGATTCCTGGGGACATGAAGACACAGACCCCAGGACAAAATCCTCCCAGGAAGCAGTCAGTTTGCAGCTCCCCGCCAGATCTCCCTGCTTCAGCACAGACCAGAACTGTAAGACCGGGCAGGGGAATGAATCACATTCAAGGGTTTCCCGGTAGAGTTGTGTGAAAAAGAAAGTACACCCTCTTTGAATTCCGTGGTTTTACATATCAGGACATAATAACAATCATCTGTTCCTTAGCAGGTCTTAAAATGAGGTAAATACAACCTCAGATGAACAACAACACATGACATATTGCACTGTGTCATGATTTATTTATAAAAATAAAGCCAAAATGGAGAAGCTATTTGAGAAAAACTAAGTACACCCTTACTGCTTCCATAGGAATTAAGATGCTAAGTAGCAGAAAGGTGCTGGCTAATCAAATGCCCTTGATTATTTGATCATTGTGGCTAGAGAAGGGTTAATCAGGCCTAAATAAAGGTGTCTGTGTGTCTGTGTGTGTGTGTGTGTATGTTTTCTGCCCCCCCCACTCACTCCGTTTTCTCCCCCCCCTCTCACCCCGTTTTCTCCCCCCTCTCACTTCGTTTTCTCCACCCACAAACACTCCATCCCCCCCACTCACTCCGTTTTCTCCCCCCACTCCGTTTTCTCCCCCCCCCACTCACTCTATTTTCTCCCCCCTAACTCACTCTATTTTCTCCCCTGCCCTCACTCACTCGGTTTCTCCCCCCCACTCACTCTGTGTCCCCCCCCACTCATTCCATATCCCCCCCACTCACTCTGTTTTTTCCCCCTTCACTCACTCCTTTTTCTCCCCCCCTCACTCTGTTTTCTCCCCTCACTCACTCCGTTTTCTCAGTGAGATCTTAAGTATTTCTTCTAAATAGAGTTCATTTTGATACGTTGTATGAACTTCTCTTCCCCCCAACATGACATATCTGATTGTTATTTAATTCTTTTAACTTTTTCCTATTTTGATTATTCTCATTATTGTTGTTTATCAATTTCACCTACCATGTTTTGTGACATTTAATTTCTCTGTTTTGTAGATATCAATGTCATTATGTCAATATATGCATGTATAGCTCTAACTTACTCATACACCATGCAGACTTACATTTTTCAACATTTAGTCATAATGGTAAAAACATTCTGTCACAAGTAGATACAAATGTTTATTGCAACCACTATCTATGATCTTATTTATTTATTTTTAAAATATTTTACCAGGAAGTAATACATTGAGATTTACCTCTCGTTTTCAAGTATGTCCTGGGCACAGAGTAAAACAAATAATACATGGTTACAAGTACAGTTACATAAATGAACAGGGTATACATTATATACAAGACATTGCGTGCACAGTTAAAGAAAATATATATTATGAGCGAATGAAACAGTTACAGACCAGATTAAAATGTGAGACAGCCTTAGATTTGAAAGAACTTAAACTGGTGGTGGATGTGAGAGTCTCTGGTAGGTTGTTCCAGTTTTGGGGTGCATGGTAGGAGAAGGAGGAACGTCTGGATACTTTGTTGAGCCTTGGGACAATGAACAGTCTTTTGGAGTCTGATCTCAGGTGATAAGTGCTGCAAGTGGTAGGGATGAGGAGCTTGTTCAGGTAGCTGGGTAGCTTGCCCATGAAGAATTTAAAGGCAAGACAGGAAAGGTGAACTTTGCGCCTAGACTCTAGTGTTGACCAATTTAGTTCTTTGAGCATTTAGCAGTAATGTGTGTTGTAGTTGCATTGGAGAACAAAACGACAAATTGAATTGTAGAGGGTGTCAAATTTGCTAAGGTTAGTTTGAGGTGCCGAGCCATATACTACGTCTCCATAGTCAATAATTGGCATTAGCATCTGCTGTGCGATACGCTTTCTGACCAGGAGACTTAGGGAGGATTTGTTCCTGTAAAGTACCCCTAGTTTGGCATAGGTCTTGGTTGTCAGGGTATCAATGTGCATCCCGAATGTTAAGTGGGAGTCAAACCATAAGCCCAGGTATTTAAAACTAGTGACAGGTGTTAGGGTGGTGTTAGCATTGGTTCTAATCAGGAGCTCAGTCACTGGAAGCTTTACAAATTTAGTCTTGGTCCCAAATACCATTGTTACAGTCTTGTCAGTGTTTAAAAACAGTTTGTTTTGGGAAATCCAGTTTTCGAGTCTCAAAAATTCAGACTGAAGTATGTGTTGAAGGTCAGAGAGGCTATGGCTGTGTGCATATAGGATTGTGTCATCTGCATACATGTGTATTGAGGCTTCCTTACAAGCTGTGGGAAGATCATTAATGAACACTGAGAAGAGTAGGGGCCCCAGAACAGAGCCTTGCGGGATACCACAGGTGATATCCAGGGGGTTGGAGTTAGAGCCTGAGATGGACACATGTTGGGATCTTCCTGATAGGTAGGACTGAAACCAATTTAAAGCATGTTTCCCTATTCCAGAGCTCTGGAGTTTGTTAAGCAGGATAGCATGATCAACTGTGTCAAAAGCCATTGCAAAATCTAGGAATACTGCACCAGTGAGTTGTCCCCGTTCCATTCCACACTGGATTTCATTGCAAACTTTTAGCAGGGTAGTTACGGTGGAGTGTTTGGGACGAAACCCAGATTGGAATTGGCTAGGGAAATTTGTCTTGGTATAGAAATCGCTTAATTGGGAGTGGACACATTTTTCCATGACTTTGGATATAATTGGGAGAAGTGAGATTGGCCTGTAGTTTGAAACAGTGTTTTTGTCCCCACTTTTGAAGATTGGGACAACTCTGGCAGTTTTCCAGGTCTTAGGGATATGTCCTGCAGACAGGATAGAGTTGACTATGGACGCAATTGGTTTGGCAATAGCTGGGGCACCAAGTCGTAGGAACCTAGATTGTAGTAAGTCGGGTCCACATTGGCTGCTTAGTTTTAGTTTGAGGAGCGCTTGTATAATCTCCTCTTCAGAAACTGGGCCAAATTGAAAATTTTGGGCAGTGTTGGGAGGGGGTGGGACTATAGGGGTACTCCCAGGATGAGATTCAGGTTTTTGGTTTGGGATGCGTTTCGCTAATAAGTTAGTGGAACACCCCACAAAGTAATCATTGAATGCATTTGCAATGTCAGTGGGGTTTGTCAGAGTAATATCCCCCTTAGTGATATTACTTGGTTGTTGATGGTTAGGAGGCTGGACTATATTGTTGATAACCTTCCAGAAGTTAGCTGGGTTTGATGTATTCTGATGGAGATTGTCAGAGTAATATTGTGCTTTTGCATGCCTTGTTTGCCTTGTTCACATGTTCCGCATGCATCTGTAGTGATTGAGATCCTTGGTAGTGCCAGTTACTTTGTTCTCATGACTTCATGCATATAGATTGTCTGCATTATGAGATAGGCGATGGGTTATATCCAAGGTATAAGGGATTCAGTCATTCTGAACTAACAATACAATGTTTTGATATGTACCACACTTAATGAAATGCCTTTCATCTGTACATACACACACATTACTATAGTAATGCTGCGAAAGACAGAGGTCATTAAACTCTGCTCATATTACTCGACATCTCTACAGCATTTGACACCGTTGACCACACTCTTCTCTTTCACATTCTCCATACTCTTGGTATTCAGAACAAAGCTCTATCCTGGATCTCATCCTACCTCTCCCATCGTACTTTCAGTGTCTCTTCTGCTAACAACTCCTCCTCCTCTATTGATTTCTCTGTGGGGGTACCCCAGGGCTCAGTCCTGGGACCTCTTCTCTTTTCTCTGTACACACTCTCTCTAGGTGACCTAATAACATCTTTTGGGTTTAAATATCACCTCTATGCTGACTACACACAAATATACATTTCAACACCCGACCTTACAACTGCTGTACAAAGCAAAGTCTCTGAATGTCTGTCTGCTATATCAACCTGGATGGCCCTCAGCCGCCTTAAACTCAACATGGCAAAAACAGAGCTCCTCATACTTCCTCCCAAACCTGGCCCTACTACCTCCTTCCACATTACTGTTGGAACTACGATCATTCACCCAGTAGCCCTAGCACGCTGCCTAGGGGTCACACTCGACTCCTCTCTCACATTCGCCCCTCACATTCAAAACATATCTAAAACCAGTCGCTTTTTCCTCCGCAATATAGCAAAGATATGCCCTTACCTCTGTTGCTCGACTGCTAAAACTCTGACTCAGGCCCTCATTCTCTCCCGTCTTGATTACTGTAACCTCCTGCTGTCCGGCCTTCCCGCCTCTCACCTGTCTCCCCTACAATCTATCCTAAACGCTGCTGCCAGAATCACTCTACTCTTTCCTAGATCTGTCTCAGCATCTCCCCCCATGAAATCCCTCTCTTGGCTTCCGATTAAATCCCGCATCTCACACTCCATTCTACTCCTCACTTTTAAAGCTTTACACTCTTCTGCCCATCCTTACATCTCAGCCCTAATTTCTCATTATGCACCATCCAGACTCTTGCGTTCTTCTCAAGGATATCTTATTTCTACTCCCTTTGTATCTATAGCCCTCTCCCGCCTTAAACCTTTTTCACTGACTGCCCCACACCTCTGGAATGCCTTCCCCTCAGTACCCGACTAGCACCCTCTCTATCCACCTTTAAGACCCACCTTAACACACACTTGCTTAAAGAAGCATATGAATAACACTGTGGATATTCTGAACACATGATACATAAAGCTTGGCCCCCTGCAGACGCACTTACCAGAACTCCCTCCTACTGTCTCTGTACGTTCTCCCTACCTACTGTCGCAGCCCCTTTTATTCTCCAACATCACAACAATTTTCCGGGACTTTTTTCCGAATGCTACGCAATTCACCGCGTTCATGCCGCATTCATACCGCATTCATGTTGCATTCACAGCCGCGGTTGATGCGCGGTTGATGCGCGGTTGATGCGCGGTTGATGCGCGGTTGATGTGTTTATTGAGAATGGTTCGGATTTAATTGGTTGCAATTCTTCGCGTGTCCGCCAGATGGCAGATATTCATGAATTGTAATGCGCATGCGCTTCAGTAATGTGTCGACTTGCAGGTGTTTCGTTTAATACCACAGTGGTCTACTGTAAATTGGCCTTGGGACTGAAGGAAGAGGTTACAATAATGTATCAATTTAGGCTTTTCATATTAAAGAAAGACAAGCACCAGTTTCTGGTCTGCTTATTGTCCAGAGACTCCCGCCATGAGTGCAGAAGTGCAGCCCGTGTTCCAAAAACCCGACAGAACTTACGCTTATTTAATATGGGCCGCTATTAATGCAACAGATGATAAGATGGCAACAGTAGTTAAAATTTTTCAGTATTTTATCGAAAACTATGACTTTTACAAGTTTTCGCCAGATCCTCATGTGTGGAAGCGTGCAATAAGGAAAAGGTTATGTAGCGATCCATGTTGTTTTCGTATTGATCCCGAATTTATTGGAGGCTATTGGTGTGTATCACCGGGTTTTTCCCGTATCTATGATCATGCAGACGGCAAAAGGCGAAAGGTCGTGTTAAAGCCAAGTAAGAAACGTCAGTCACTGGCAAGCAATGCGCCAGCACCAGCACCGGCTTCCAATAACGGTCCGACCGTCAGTGACAACCCTTGCTGTCTGTGCACGCACGGATACCTGCAGCCTGAGTCGGATTTCGCGTACAGTTTTGAGCAAGCTTGCATGTACCTAAGTGATTTCCAGCCTCATCAGCTGACCACAGGTGTAGTAGTCCCGCTGTCACCAGTCAACAACGCGTATGATCAAGAATACTGGACTGGCAGTAGCCCCGCGCCAGCTGATTGGGAAATTCTATGGTGAGTAATGTTGCCGTTTTTATTCTGTTTTTTTTTATTTTGAAAATATCAATATCAGTGCGATTCAAAAGTCAAGCGATTCTCCTGTAAGCAATATCATTGGCTGAGCGGCTTCTACAGTAGATACAGCACAATTGGTGAAAAGCTAGATGCATGCGCATTGGAACCGCCTTGAAACGCATATGCGTGTCATCACATTGACGGTAGGCGTATGCGCATGTGAACAGGAGACGCCCCCCGAGAACATTATTGGTGGGACTGACTGTGAACTTCTTTAGGGGACTGACTGACCATTACAGTAAAACTTTTATTTATTTTTTTCTTCAGAAAAGAAACCATTGTCACCACATGCTGAAAACGGCAAATGGAGGGATTTCGATGGATAATATCGCTTTGTGTAACAATGCCTGCACATTGCAGAATCGTATTTAAAAAACCACGTACCGGAGTCTACAGTTTAGTGGCCGTTGTTATTCATTAGGATTGAATACCTGAAACAGTATGCTGATGTTTTCAGACTGTATACAATACTTTTTTATATATACTGTATAATAAACCTGAGAAAATAAAAAGTATGCATTTATTCCACATGTATTCCAGTACATATGTGTTTTCTATACCCGTACAGCATGTATTGTTTTAATACTCTTGTGATGTACAGTACTAAGCATGCCTACAGTATACAGTTCAGTATGCCTGGACAGTTCTGTACATTCTAGAAACACTGTATTTTGTTACAGTATAAAAGGAGACAATGGAACAATTTAAAACAAATCAACATTTTCTTTTATTGGTGGAGTCGGTATAAAAACATTTATTTACAAATACTGTACAATGTAAAAACATTAAGTGCACAGCAATTCAAAACATCAACAGGTGTATGGTTTACTGCTGGTGAAAACATTTATGTACATAAAGTAAAAACATTTACAGTCAGTCAGTCACAGTCATGTTGTTATTAAAAACAATTATTTATTTATAAAATATACAAAACGCAACATCTGCTTTATTTAAGTACAGCAAGTCAAAACATGTACAGTACATTACATCACAACAGTATGGTGTTACCTTTATTAAAAACAGTTCTTTATTCATAAAATATACAAAACGCAACATCTGCTTTATTTAAGTACAGCAAGCCAAAACATGTACAGTACATTACATCACAACAGTATGGTGTTACCTGTATTAAAAAAGATTATTTATTCAGAAAAATTAAAAAATGCAACATCTCCTTTATTAAAGAACAGCAAGTCAAAACATTTACAGTAGGATGGTGTGCAAAACAGTCAGTCAGGCCTGCACAACTCCAGTCCTCGAGAGCCGCAAACAGGCACGGTTTTCAGGATAACCTTGAAAACCGGGCCTATTTGCGGCCCTCGGGGACTGGAACAAAACATTTACAAAAAATAAACAACAGTTGAACACTCACGCAAATGCGTACCCCACCAGATTGTCCTTCCAGGGCTGATGCCTTGTATGGCGGAAAATGCCATTAATGCATTCTCGAACGCCTTTCATTAAAGGATCTGTAATTGAAAAAAAGCTCCGCAATTCCTCCAGAATAGTCTTTCTTAAATTGTCAGGAAGCGCCTTTTTTTCACGATTTCCTTCATAGCTCACTTTGAAGGCCCAGTCGCAGTACACCAAGTAGGACACGTGGTGCTTAAAAATTAACAATGCATACTTGTTTGGTACACCTGCACTCATCACCCAATACTTCTCCCTGAGTGCCGTTGGCAGATCGCGCAGGATGATGTCGGGCACCTTATCGATGCAAGTGTATGTAGGTTGGGTTCCGGAAGCGGGTGTGCTTGTGGCGGCGGGCAAGGGTAGGTTGTCTGGGAGGAAGCTTTCCTCCTGTCTTGGTCGCCGTGTTGTCTCCTGGCGTGGTCTTGACGGGTTGTCATGTTATCCTCCTCCTCAACGGCATACATGTACACAAAATCTTCTGGTGGAGGGGGTGCGCTTGCTGATGGAAGGTGGTCGAAGGTCCCATTCATCACATCCATGCCACCCTCCTGCTCTGGCGTCGGGGATACAGGGACATGAACACCGAGCAAATTATGTATCCCCGCTATGTCAGTCTCTATCTTCTCCATCCGTCGATCCATCTTCTCCATTCGTTGATCCATCTTCTGCATCCGTTGATCCATATTTAGCATGGTCTCCAGAAGCAGATCTATCTGTGCAGCACAATAAAGTCCCCGGGGATATCCACACTTATCCCATTCAGCAGCCGGTCTAATGAGCTGCATCTTGTGCATGGCGTGCTGTGGACATCTGGGTGGATGGGTGCTACGGAGGATGAGATGGGGGTTCCATGGAGAGAAGCGGCAGCGTCGCCGAAGAAGGATGGAGGAGGTGACCTGTGGATTTCCGGGAGAGGAGAAGCGGCAGCGACATCGAAGAGGGATGGAGAATGTGACCTCTGGATTTCCGGGCGAGAAGGGGCAGAGTTGTGTAAGCGCAATGGAGAAAGTGACCTGTGGATTTCAGGGGCACCAGTGGCAGCGTCGTCGAAGAGCAGTGGCGAAGATGGCCTGTGGGTTTCCGGGAGGGCGGCGGCAGCGTTGGTATATTTATATAACAACAGTATATACAGGCATAACCCGCATTAACGTACGCTATGGGACAGCAGCATGTATGTAAAGCGAAAATGTACTTAAAGTGAAGCACTACCTTTTTTCCACTTATTGATGCATGTACTGTACTGCAATCGTCATGTACGTGCATAACTGATGTAAATAACGCATTTGTAACAGGCTCTATAGTCTCCCCGCTTGCGCACCGCTTTGGTGCAGGTAGGGAGTTCAACTTTGCTGTTCAGGACGTGCTGACAGGCGCATGCGCGAGCTGCCGTTTGACTATTGGGCGATATGTACTTACTCGCGAGTGTACTTAAAGTGAGTGTCCTTAAAGCGGGGTATGCCTGTATATTGTTTATATTGCTGCATATTAATATAACAAGTTATTGTGTAGATCTAATGTATCTAATTTTTTAGTTATTTCGATATATTTATATAACAACAGTATATATATTGTTTATATTGCTGCTTATTTATAGAACAATATATTGTGTAGATTTAATGTATCTAATTTTATATTTATTTCGGTATATTTATATAACAACAGAATATATATTGTTTATATTGCTGCATATTTATAGAATGATGTGCTGTGCTTGTGGCCTACTATAACTGTAACTTACCGGATTGTTGTTTTTCTGTACATTGTAGGGAGACAACTCTTTTGGTCGACAAAATAAGTGAGGAGAATGATGAGAAGAGTGCATTAAGGGTCAAATACACTGTGCAGGAATATCACAATCTCACTGTATCCGGGACCAGCATAAAGAAGATGAGACGCAGAATTGGATGGAAATATGGACGTGTGAGGTTAGTACTGGACAGTGCAGGAGGTAAAAGTGTTGTTTAAAAAACTGTACTGTACCTCTAAAATTATTTATTCCTTGTCCTTACAGAGCGTACCCCATGATAAGGGACGTCAACAAAATCAAGAGAGTGGTCCAGGCCCATGCATGGATCGACAGTGGAGAAACTTTCCAGGATTGCATCTTCACTGACGAGTCTACTGTATCGCTGGAGAGATTTGCCACCTTTGCATTCCACAAAAAAGGTTGCATATCTATGAAGCCGTGTCCAAAACACCCAGTGAAGATGCATGTGTGGGGTGCCATCTCTAGGCGTGGACCAGGATGCATTGTCATCTTTGAAGGTAAAATATATAAAATATCATTTTGCCTTATGCACTCTACTATACTAGTGTGCAGTTTTTTGAGCACTTTTCGTTTCTTGTTATAGGAATCATGAATAAAGCTTTCTTCCAAGACAAAATTGTGCCTGAGATTGTCGAATACACTGGCGACACACTTTATTCGAGCTTGGCTAGTCCCACGAATTCGGGTATACCCGGGTGTATTGAGGTTTGTGACTGTTTTCTGCCCGAGTGCATTGAGGTATTTTCCAAGCAGGGATTGAAGCATTTTATTCCCTCTGGCTGCAATACTGCACAGTCTATAAATATATAATGCATTACAATTCAGGAATTTATGCCATCTGGTAGACACGCAAAGCATTGCAGCCTATTAAATCCTAATCATTATCATTTAACAGATCAGCCGCCCGTCAGCCAGGCATGAACCCAGGCTGGGAAGGCAAATGCAACGGGGCTTGTCAGAGGTGAGGAGTGGCGCATTCCAGGTATCTGCCAGGTACATACCGGGTATTTGCTCGAATAAAGTGTGTCGGTGCAGTACATCAAACGTGAGTTCCCGGATGGTCACCGTTTCTACCAGGATAAAGATCCAAAGCACACTGCGTCAACAGCGCATATCCTTGAGCGCGGTATCAACTGGGTAAAGATGCCAACGGAGTAAGTGCGGTAACCGTGTCTCATTTTTTCCCACTGTTTTTACTGTGTACTGTATCTCTTAAACTAATTGTCCTTTTTTCACCCCTCCAATGACAGATCGCCAGACTTCAATCCGATAGGAATGGTCTGGTATCAGCTGAAGGACCATATCCGAAAAGTCGTTAAACTCTCCATAAAGGATGAGTTGGCACAAGGCATACTGAGTTTTTGGAACAATGTACTCACCGTGGAACGATGCAATAAATATATGACCATATTGCGACTGTGTTGCCCATTGTGATTGCGCGTAATGGGCAAGCATCAGGATGGTAGAATGGTATAGTACTGTACTGTAGTATTGTAAGTACAGTATGATACATGTAAGTGTAACGGGTATTCCACCCCACCCAATCGCATATATAGTGTGGGTGAGTAGAACATGTAGTGTTACCGGTGTGGTGCGTATACCTGCAGGCTCACAGGAGGTCTGAGCCTCCGCTAATGAGAGCCTGGGGTGAATCCTCTGGAACGAATCTTCTTTCAGCGCCTCCACCTATGTAGGATTCTAGGGAAGTGTAGAATGACCCTAACATAGGAACCCACTCAGAAACCACACACACAGTGATTATATAACGAATGACTTTACTACCAAATAATAACCTGTGTCTCTCTCACGAGGAGACACTAACAGTGACGTCTCGCAGGACGATTCCCCGACACCAGGTGATCCCACCCAGTGTCCCAAGAACCCCACCCAATGTCCCGTACTCCTACAGAGATAGTCAATGGGTGACTGCGCAGTCACTAAGAACCTATAGGCCTGTTGGTGCACATATGTTGGTATAATACCTGCCGAACACTCCGGTGCTCGGGTCAGCAACGATCTTCTCAAAGGATCAGTCGAGCGATGCCTCCTTCTGATCCTCCAACCGCCTCCTCGTACGTGGACCGCTAGAGCGGTCCCACTCCGGAACAGTCTCTGTGGACCCCAATGTGGGTCCAGCCGCTTCACGGGAACAGCAACACTTCTCTGTGTCCCTACCTATATAAGGGGCACGTGCTGCACTATAGGCGTCCCTATAATACAGCAACCTATGGTGGCTTGGAATACTCCTATGGGCCTAAAGGGTTAGGACCTGCCCCACTCCCCTAACTACCCACGTCCCTAAGCCTCACTAACGCTAACAACCAACTTGCTGCTCAACAAGGTGCCTGCCTGTCAGACCTCACAGCACTGCCCGCTGTGACTCTGACAAGGCAGCACTCTAAACTAGGGCCGCGTCCCTCTCTAGGACCTCCCTAAGCAATTATCCAGTAACTGACTTTCTACTTCTGGAGTGACAGGGTCCCTTACTCTAAGGCAGTCCCTGGCAACACTCCTATCTTGGACCAAGGGGGTGCTGGCCTAATACAGGGGAGTCCCTCTCTCCTGCACCCTACCTCCTTCCCTTGTCTGCTCCTTCCTCTGACTTTGCTCTGACTTTGCTCTGACTTTGCTCTGACTGACCCACGCAGCTCTCTGCCCGTGAAAAGTATCCAATTCCTCTCAGACTCTTGGCCCTCATTGGCCACACTGTACCACCTGGTGTGCCTGGCCCTAAGCCTCATGGGAATTATAGTCCCGAGGCCCTTACAATAACATTGGGGCCATGTGCGCTCCTCCCCTCTGCCTACACTAACTCCTAATGGCCGCCGCAACCCTTCCTGAGCTATCCCTACTCTCGCGCGACTCTCCTGCGCTTTCCCTGCCTCACGCAACTGTTCCCTGCCTCTCGCATCCTCCCTGCGCATGCGCGAGCTATCGGGGCCGCCGGGGACCTACTTCGCATGTGCGACCTGGCGCAATATGGCGGCGCCCTATTCGCCCGGCTCCGGAAGCGCCGGGAGCCCTGAGACGCGCGTGCAGCCTTGGCAACCGGCCGCACGCGTCCCCGGCAACCCCCGAGCCGGGACCTGACCGCCCTCTCCCCTGCCATCGCCGAACGGAGCCGCCATTGGACGCGGCGGCCCCCGCGATCGGCAGTCAGGTGAGAGGGGTGCGGGAGTGCTGGGGAGACCTGGCTACATAAGTATGTCACAGATTTTTTCTTTCCTAGTAGTCAGAGTATACTGTTGTTCCAGTATAGACTAGTTTGACAGTTCTAACTGCATACTGTAGTCCAATATGGAGTAGCTATACAGTACACAATACCATAATACAGTATGCACCTACAGTACAGTAACTGCTCAATTTTTTCCTTTCCAGAGAGTGCAGCACCAGCCATCTGGTAACAAAGTATTTAACAGTAGTGACAGTATAGAGTAGTTCAAGTATAGAGTAGTTTGACAGTACTACACAGCACACAATGCCATAATACAGTAGGCACATAACTGCACTAATTTTTTGTTTTCTTGTCTTTTCAGAAAAAAAGGATGGCCTGGGAGAGAGGGGGGGTATCGTGTAAAGTCTGTGAACTGTTTGTACAGTTAAGTGTACAGTATCTAAAATGCAGTCATGATGTACACATAACCTCTCCTCTCTCAATGAACAACTGTACTGTACACAAAATGAGGAAGAAGATAAAGATGAAAAAAATTATATTACTATACAGTATATACATATTATTATATATTATATATGGCATATTATTAATTAATATTATTATCAATGTGCATTATTCATGATTATCCACCGGTCCTCAATTTCCATCTGACAGAAGAACTTAATAAAGACTGCATTATGTATTATTAATGATTATTTTTATATTTGTTTTTTTTGTTCCTGATAAAATAAAATAAATATTTATTTACATTCTTGATAATCATAATCATTGAAACCCCCACCCCCACACACTTACAGTACACCAAAGAAAAATAACGAATGACAAAACAACATGAATCAGTTAATGTTTTTTTTAACTCTCAATTCTCACAGTGCTGTGCAAATCAGATTTACATATCAAATTCGAGAAGGGATTTTCCAAAGTGTTACCGTATACAAAGCCTCAAAGGGTTGGGGGTGGGGGTGGGTGAGTCATGCGCAGTAATCAGCTAGCTCCCATCTCAAAGAGGATTACACGCAGGCGCAGTGAAGTGATGCTCGGCTAGGGACGGATTAAAAACACAATGAAAAGCTTCAGAAAATGAATGACTCTGTAGAGGTGTCAGTCGATAAGAGTTTCAAATCCTTGAGCGAGCCTTGTGTGTGTGCGTGGGGGAGGGGGGCACAGGGTACAACTGCAGGAAGTATTAGTTGTACTGCAGTTCAAAGAAATGACATAATTTCAAAAGGCAGGTCATCATAATAATTTGATCCCTACACCCCCAAATATAGTACATAAAAAGCACACAAATCAACCATGTGCAGTCAAACGCACAAGTCAACAGCTACAGTACAGCACAGATTGAATATTGTAATATCAAGATGGTTTTTGCAGGTTTGTGGAGAAAATTAAAAAAAGAGGAGAAATAAAAATTGGTGGGTGAAGTTGCAGGCACATGCGCAGTAATCATCTGCTGTCAAGCAGGAATGTGATTGAAACCAGAAAGACACACATTCAAAGGAATGGTGTGGGAGAGATGTACTGCACTGTAGAGAAGATAAGAAGTTGAAATACCCTGCAGTGCAGTAAATTATCCTCTGTGTGTGCGAGGGCAAGCGAGGGGAGAGCACTACAGTGCATACTGTATGCCGAAAAGTGACACTGTTACAGTACTGTACACGCCTATGCGTTTCAACAATTTTCAAATGAGACATACAGCACTGCAAATGCATGTATACAGTAAATATGCAAATTTACAATTACTGCGCTCGCACACGCAGACTGTGTACTGACGTAGGTTGAACTGCTAAAGTATTAGACTTCCAAGACAACAGCTCGCGAACGCCCCCCTGACTTTTTAGACGGTATTGCAGTATTGCAGACAGCGACAATAAAATGCTAATATCAGGAGCGCTAAAATAACGCAATTCACTCCGGACCAACAAAAAAAAACACATCTGCCCGCGATTATCAGAACGTCGCGGATCAGGCCGCATTAGGATAAAGGCGGCCGCCACTGTACCAATTAGACTGTAAGCTCCTCGGAGCAGGGATTCCTCTTCCTTAATGTTACTTTTATGTCTGAAGCACTTATTCCCATAATCTGTTATTAATATTATCTGTTATTTATTTGATTACCACATGTATTACAACTGTGAAGCGCTATGTACATTAATGGCGCTATATCAATAAAGACATACAATACAATAGGTACTTCATTACATATTCCACAACACATGTTTATCTTTGGCTATCAAATTTATCATAGTCTAGTTAACAATACTTTCCACCTACAGTATGGTCTGGGTTTAATGCACAATACATCTATTATAGATCATTAATCCGATCACTCCATTTTATTGAGTGAAGTATAAACCAGACCACAAATTCAAACACTCTCACTATTGCACGTAACATCCATACATGATTGAACTTGATTTCAATCAGCTGAGTTTGCCAAAAGGAGGGGCTATACCAACAAGTTCAGTCCCCCTCTGTTCATACTCCTTGAGAAAGCGCTACGACAGCGTGAAACGCGTGGGAGGAGAACCGCCCTTTTTGTTTTGTGTTCCCCTTATGTTTTTTATGTACATTCATTAAATAATTTTTAATCTGTCCTACCCGGTGAGTTGTGAGTGCTTTTTTGGCTTCTCTGCCTGTCCACCAATCCTCTTCGGCGTTCCTGGCTTACTCCCTGATTGGACGGACCCCCAACGGCAGTGCAGGGTTGGATATTAGCAGATCCTGTTGCAGACGGCTCTGGTGGACGGCGCTGGATGTTAAGCATTGCGTGCACCACGCTGGGACGGGAGGAAAACGGGAACAGACTGCGAGATAGGGCGGGATCCCAGAGGTATTTTCTATTTATATATTTCCTCTCTTCTGGTTATTCCTGCCATCAGTCAGCATGGAGCCTGCCAGCTCTACTTCCCTGTACCAAGGTTCACCACCCCCTATATGGAGCAACCGTAACCATATCATGCTGCTCACACTATACTATACCTGCACCCTAACGTTGCTGCTTTCAGGCCATTTCATTCTGGAATATACATTATTTGAACATGTTTGTGTTCATTAATACAACAAGCTTTCTTGGGATTATGGTTTTTCTGTCAAATATTCCCTGCCTGCTGTAATAGAAGTAACTGCAATGTGCAGCAGAGGCACTGGGACCTTAGCCTTAGCCCCGTAACTTGAAAGGTAGAAAGTCTATTGCACAGAACCTGCTTGTCCTTCAATGTCCAACAAAGTAAAAAATGTTGTTGGACATTGAAGGACAAGCAGGTTCTGTGCAGAGTGCTGCAGTTTGGTGTAGAGTGAGAGAGGAGTGAGGATCGCCGCTCCTTTCGGCTCCGTTGAAGGTTCCGCCGGTCTGCGACACCACGTCCGGTGACGTCACTACCGGTCCCGGCATACACAGGATTCGGAGAAGTACATCGCAGACGTCACTTCCGGTTTTGCGAACTAGGACATACGGAGGAATACACGGCGTTCCAGGCGCTCTGCGAACTCTCTACACATGGAGTAAAGATCTCACCAGTCTCATTGCCATTAACCTTCTGCCGTCCTGTGAGTGTTACTCAGATTTTACCCAACCGGATCGGCGTTCCTGATATTGTCTAACATTTTATCAGCCTTTGTGTTTGTTAGTCCTGTTAGTGTTGTTAGAAGGTCCTGTGAGTTCATGTCTGTATGAATTATCATAGATGTGTTTCACTAAATATATCTTTTTTCGTTTCATGTTCAAAGTAGAACAGATGTGATGCATCCAGAATTAGAGAGAATTCCTCCACAGCATGTGTTGATGATCAGGATGACAATGGGGAATCCATGAATAATAAGGCATATACACTGGCGACACACTTTATCGCAGTGCGGCCAGATCCGCAAGCCGGGAGATTTCCCGGCTTGCTAGTGGCCGCCCCTCGGCGTGCCGCGCGTCATAGACGCGCGGTCACGCGTCTTCAGGAGCCTGCGCCCCCTGCACGCGCGTCCAGGGCTCCCCGAGGGAGCCCTGGTGTCCCGCGATCGCGGGACAGCGGCAGGGGGTTCCGGGGGACCCGGCGGACCCGGCGGACCCGGCAGCGGTAGGGAGAGCGCCCCGATCGGAGGGCGCTCTTCCGCTGCTTCGGCGCGCGCCCGTCACACTCGGGCGCGCGCCAGGCTACTGCTGCGGCACAGAACGGGCAAATGCTCGAATAAACTGTGCCGCAGCAGTATAAGGGAAGGGCTAAGTGTCTAGTAGGGTCCACTTGATCTCCACAGCTTAAACACTATATCAACCCAAACAAATAACCAATATTTAAATGGCAAAAGCACAGGTATGTATATGTATATATGTTAGAGAACTGCGGCCCTTTACCTTGGTGCTTAGCAGGACATCCAGACATCCAGGGCGTGCAGCCCATCCAGGTAGGTAAACAGCAAGGAGCAGGATGATGATGAATCGCACAGCCACGAAAATCAAATTCCCAAAGGGACCGAAAGATATAAGACAAAAGTACACACTCCAATAATACAATAGGTCTGGTTTAATGCAGGTGGGTACAGCAACAGGACAACACGAACGCACCTACGTGCCCTGTGCACGAAACTCGTAGGTGCGTTCGTGTTGTCCTGTTGCTGTACCCACCTGCATTAAACCAGACCTATTGTATTATTGGAGTGTGTACTTTTGTCTTATATCTTCCGGTCCCTTTGGGAATTGGATTTTCGTGGCTGTGCGATTCATCATCATCCTGCTCCTTTTCGTTTCATGTTCAACTCCCCATGAATGAAGTTCCATCTGGTTATCTCAAGATTGAGAGATTGCTGATCACTTTGGGACTCAAATTATCTCTACTGGATATCCAGGATTCCACCTAATTGGACTTATTAGGTGCCGGTATTCCTCTTTGTTTTATACCAAGAATTTACCCCAAACTTCAGAATTCGTTAGCCCTTGGGACTCCTGAACGAATTCCTACGATTTAACGAAATTCTTTGATTTGGCAAAGTTATTAGATCGGAAACTTGCGATCTATCCAACGGAACTTTAAATAGAGACTGCATTTCTTGTGCTTTCGCGTAAAGGACAATTTATTTCGTTTCCCCATCCCAGTAAGTGTTGTATTAAGTGCATTCTGAAGTTGTCGTGTGTTTGTCTAGTAAGGAAATAAATCACAATTTATTTTGCATCACAATTTATTTGGCTCCTTCTTATGCTCAATCGAGAATCCCAAAAATATAAATGTGTTGATAAAGTTCTGGTCCACCGTGACACCACTAACCTTATTTCTACAGCCCCGACCCGGCAACGCAATGCCATCAGCATTCCGGGCACGCTTCTGCTGCTTTGGGTGTGTGTGTTTTTTGCCGTTCCACCTCAGTACCGGGGTCCTGCCCTGTCTGTGGGTAGTACGAGCGTTACAGTATTTGGACAGGAAAGTCACAACTCTGACACAAAAATTAGAAGCGGTATCCTTACAACAAACTCAATCTAGGATCATCAAGCCCTCTACCCTGAGCACCCCAACTCAAAATTCAGATGTACCTATGGAACCCAGATTTCCTACTCCTAACCACTATACAGGCGACCCGCAAGGCTGCAGAGGCTTCTTAAATAAGTGCAATATTCAGTTCGAATAGGGCCCTTCACGCTGCTCATCTGACCGCTCTAAAGTGGCTTATATTGTCGCATTGCTGACTGGTGATTCCCTGGAATGGGCTTCTACCATCTGGGAGCTGAGACACGCACTTACTCAAAACTTCGCAAGTTTTAAAAAATAATTTAGGCAGGTTTTTGACACCCCAGGCCGGAAGGTCAATGCTGCCTCTTTCTTGTTTTGTATTTTTCAGGTTCACAGAACTGTCCCTAAATACGCTCTGGAGTTCCGGCAGAGACAACAGACTGGAACGATGGAGCCCTATCCGTGACTTTCTGGCAAGACCTCTCCAGGACTCTAAAAAACGAGATGGCCGCTCAAGAAAGACATGCCATACTCAAAGATCTCATCTCCCTATGTATCAAGGTGGACCAATGCCCTCAGGAGAGGTGAATGGAACTCCATCACTCCCGTTCTCATTTCTCCAGGTCTACTGTTTGTACTCCTTCTTCTCTCGCCCTCCCAGCCTTGAAGGCTCCAGAACCCATAAAATTAGGTACTCATCAACTTTCATTCGCGGAGAAACAATGCCGAAAGAATGAAGGCCTATGTCTTTTCTGCGGGCTGTCTGGACACCGATTACATCTCGGCCTCACCAAGCCGGGAAACGCAAACACCCCATGAGGAATGGGGGAATCTCATTGGGTACTACCTCTTGTCCTCCACCCAGGCATAAGAATCTACCTAAGAAGGTTATGCTTCCCATAACCCTTAAGGGACCGAACTTCCGTATTCATGTTTCTGCATTTATCGACTCCGGGTGGGGGAAATTTTGGAGACCAGGACTTTGCCAGGAAACACAAGATTTTCTTATTGAAGAAGTCCGTTCCTGTAGACCTTAAGACGATTGATGGGAGCCCATTCCAACCGAACTTCATCTCCTTGGAGACTGTACCGCTCACACTCATCACAAAGAACGGTCATCGGGAGAGGATTTCTTTGGATGTTATCCACTGCCCTCCTTTTAAGGTAATCTTGGGACTTCCCTGGCTCCAAGAAAATAACCCTGTAATAGACTGGAGGGATAAGAAACTCATACAGTGGGGAGGGGCCCCTAACAGATCGCTTCTCACCCCAACGCAACTCCTCACTGATATCCAAGCGGTGGAGACTCCCAAGGTCTCTCTCCCTGAAATCTACACTGACTTCCTAGACGTTTTTGATAAGATTCGCTCAGAGGTTCTGCCCCCTCATCGCCCTTTTGACTGCCCGATTGAGCTCCTAACCGGTACTACTCTCGCCAAGGCCAGGTCTTCTCCCCTGTCCCTGCCTGTGACCAAGGCCATGTCGGAATATGTCCGGGAAAATTTAAAAAGGGGCTTTATTAGAAATTCCACTTCTCTAGCTGGGGCAAGTTGCTTTTTTTGTTAAGAAACAGGATGGCTCACTTTGCCCATGCATTGATTATAGGGGACTCAACAACATTACCTTAAAAAAAGTTACCCCTTGCCCCTCATCTCTGAATTGTTTGACTGCTTAATGGGCGCTAAGATTTTCTCCAAACTTGACCTTCGTGGGGCTTATAATTTCATACGCATCAGGCAAGGTGATGAATGGAAGATGGGCTTTAACACCCGCGATGGCCATTATGAGTATCTACTCATGCCTTTCGTGCCTCTAGTCTTTGGACTCTGTTACGCCCCAGCAGTCTTTCAAGATTTCGTAAATTATATTTTTTGTGATGTCCTTAACTCTTTTGTCACCGTGTACTTGGATCATATTCTCATTTTTTCTAAGTCCCTGTCGGAGCACATTCAACATACAAAACTGGTCCTCTCTCGCCTCTGAGAAAATCATCTCTATGCAAAGATGGAGAAATGTATCTTCCATCAGATCTCTACCTCCTTCTTAGGTCACATAATTTCAGACATGGGCTTTCCCGGATTCTCAATCTATTACCGTAAGTTCATCCGTAGCTTTTCTGCCACTGTAGCCCCTATTTCTGCTCTCACCAAAACGGGTGCGGAACCTTCTTCTTGGCCCCTGAAGAAAACAAAGCCTTTGAGTCTCTTAAAAAGGCATTCGTGTCCGCTCCTATTCTTCGTCACCCAGATCCCACCCTCCCCTTCACCCTTCAGGTTGATGCCTCCGATATTGGAGCAGGGGCCATACCTCCAATATTGGAGCAGGGGCCATACTTTCACAAAGACTAACTCCCCAGGACAAATTTATCCCTTGAATTTTTTTCTCTTAAAAATTCTCATCCTCAGAACAAAATTACGACGTAGGGAACAGAACTGTTAGCTATCAAGATGGCATTGCAAGAATGGAGCCACCTCTTGGAGGGCACCATGAATCCCATGTCCATTCTCACGGATCATAAGAATTTGCTGTACATCGAAGGTGCTCGCCGTCTTGAGTCACGTCAGGCCCGCTGGGCTCTTTTCTTCTCGAGATTTAATTATATTATTTCCAACATTTCAAGTACTAAGAATGTAAAGGCCAATGCCTTATCTCGTCAATTCCTCTGCGAAGATAAGTCTGAAGATATTTCTGAGATCATCCTGCCGTCCAAATACATTCTCACTGCAAATTCTTTTGACATTTTGGATAAGATATTGGAAGCCCAATCTCATGTTCCCGAGGGTATTCACATACCAGATGGATGTCTATATGCGGCTCCCAGATTAAAAAAAAAGGTCTCGAATGGGGTCTTTCTTCAAAATCCGCCGGTCACCCTGGTACTAAGAGAACTGCTGACCTTATTCAATGCACATTATGGTGGCCAAATATGTTAAAGGACATTAAAGAATTCATCTCCCCCTGTTCCACATGTGCTCGAGGTAAGTCCACTCGCAACAAGCTGTCTGGTCTGCTTCGCCCACTTCCCATTCCGGATCGTCCTTGGACTCACCTGTCCGTGGACTTTATAGTAAAACTCCCAAATTCCAACGGGATGAATACGATCCTGGTCATAGTAGATAGGTTCTCTAAACAAGCCCACTTCTTACCCCTCAAATACCTCCCTAATTCTGCCACCTTGGCCGACATTTAAGTCAAGGAAATATTCCGGATCCATGGTGTCCCATTATCTATAGTCTCAGACCGAGGCACTCAATTCATTTCTAAATTTTGGCGCACCTTCACCCAGAGATTAAATATTTCACTTCACTTTTCATCAGGATACCATCCTCAAACCAACGGTCAGACAGAAAGAACCAATCAATCCCTCGAACAGTACCTACACTGTTTTATTTCCGACACACAGGACAATTGGGTGGAACTACTCCCATGGGCAGAATTCGCACATAATTCGCTTAGTAACGAATCCACCCAAGAGTAGCCTTTCTTCTATTAAACTACGGTTTCCACCCAGCTACTCTCCCCATTTCGGCCCCCAGGGTTAATCTCCCTCAGAACTCCTGGAGGAGGATTAAGAGAACCCTACAGGAAGCTCTCCTTAGACAGAAGAAACAAGCGGACCGGCACTGCCACGAGGCACCCAAATATACGCCAGGAGTAAAGGTGTAGTTATCATCCAAAAATATAAGATTGAAAATTCCCACTCAGAAGCTGGCACCAAGATTCCTGGGTCCTTTCCCAATCATTGAACAGATCAATCCAGTGGCTTATCGTCTCAATCTTCCACAATCTATGAAGATCCCAGCGGTTTTCCATGTATCCCTTCTGAAACCGTTGACCCAGAGCGCCCAATTCCCTGATCGTTCACACTCTCCAACTCCAATTACGGTCCAAGGTCAACAAGAGTGGGAGATCCTCTCTATTATTGATTCCCGAATCTCCAGAGGGAAGGTCCAGTTCCTCGTGCACTGGGGAGGTTTTGGGCCAGAAGAACGCTCCTGGATACCGAAACAGCAGATCCATATTCCAGCTCTACTCAGGCGGTTCCAGATCAAATTTCCCCACAAACCATGGGAAGATCGTCCTGAGGCCGATCATCAAGGTTGGGGGGGGGGGGTACTGTAAGGAATTATGGAACACGGCCCCTGCTGCGTGTTCTCTCCTTACCTAATGATGGTACCTCAGCGGCTGCTGCCTCTGTTCCCCTCTCCGCCCGTATGCACTCCCCCGCTCTTCTTACAGAGCGTGCGCGCACCCGTGCTTCATATTCACGGTCCACAGATCTCGGTCTCGCCACCTCTGACACACCGCACCTCCCTCTCACGTGGCGCACCCGCGTGATGCTCCCCAGCTGCGCGTCAAGCACCAGTAATGCCTATGTCTCCTGTGTCCTATACTGGACTCTGCTGGGGCCGCGCCTCCGTTTCCATTGGCTTCCGTTTCCTACTTATACCCTGTGCTCACATTCAGTCTTTGCTCAGCGTAACCCTACGTAGCCTCGTTGCTCTCTGCAGTTGTGCTCTGCTTCTCTAGTTCTTGTTTCCTACAATTAACCTCGTGTGTACCAATCTGGCTTGGAAGTGAACCCTCTCTGGAATCTGACTCTGGCTTATCTTTGACTACAGCGAACTCTGGAACCCTGATCTCGGCTATACGGAATTGGACCATCCTCACTTCTATAATCCCCGACCAATGGCTAACGGACTTCAATGATTCTCATCTCTCCAATCCCTGGATCCGGCGAGTATACCCACTAGCCCTATTTCTACAGCCCAGACCCGGCAACGCAATACCATCTACATTCCGGACACGCTTTCGCTGCTTTCAGTGTGTAGTTTTGTGCCGTTCCACCTCAGTGCCGGGGTCCTGCCTTGTCTGTGGGTAGCACGAGCGTTACAAACAGTGAGTCAGTGTCAGAATGCGACTTCGTCTGACTTACCTGCCTGGTCTCCGCAGAGACTGCTGGAACCGTAGGTCCCAAATGCAGGGGGACAGGTTCTGGTTCTGCTGCCAACCTTCCGACTGGCTCCTGGTGATCGCTGCAACAGGCACAAGATCAGTGGTGAAGACACAGGTAACATGTCCCAGGTCGTTACCAAGTAAGATCTCGGCATCCAACCCAGGCAAAACCCCTACCTTCCTCATGCCACGTCCAGCACCCCAGTCCAAAAAGACCCGGGCAACTTGGAGTAACCGCGGTCCTCCGTCTGGCATGGTCTCTTGCATCCCGGTGCCCGGGAGCAAATCCTCTGGCCGCACCATATTAGGGCAACCAGAGTCACGGTGGCACTGGAGTCTAGAAAGTCTATTATTACTCTACGTTATTATGGATGGGACAATTCATATACTGTTTATTCTGGTACTAGTCCCTTAGGTACTAGTCTCTTAGTAGGTACTAACTAGGTACTAGTCCCTTAACCCTATTAGGGTGTCTTATTGCTGCTCACTATCACATTGGAGTGTTCCTAATGGAATAATTCATCATTTATTATTGGGACTTGAATTTTTTGATGCACCGGTTACCCACATCTTGTACATGGACGACCAGCTTTGCAGCTGGTGAGCATTGCCCCTGATGGGGTCCTTTGGATCGGTCCGGACTGTCTGGCCTAAGATGCCCAACCTTATTGCAAGAGTAACACCGCCTCTAATGCTTGAACTCTATAGCATTGCTTTCGCTGCTGCAGGCTCGTGTGTCCGTAGAGGGGTAGTCTTAGTGCCTGGGCCACACAGCCTTCTCCTTTGGGCGCTGCTGGGTCTTTCATTGCAACTCTGCTGGCCACATACTCATCTGCCATTTTTGCCGTGTCCTCATAGGTCAGAGGTTTATGGTCATAGACCCATGCCCTCACATCCGTGGGAAGCTGCTGCAGCAGCTGCTCTTGAAAGAACAAGTCCAGCAGGGTATGGCATTTTGTAACCCCATTCCCCTCCACCCACTGAGTCCCGTGTAAAGCCATCCGACCGGCATAGGTACTGATTGACACCCTGGGTGTACTCCCACCTTCCGGGAACTTTCACCTGTAAGATTCGGGGGACGAGGCGTACTGGGTCAGCAGCTTGCTCTTCACATGACCGTAGTCATCGGAATACCCATCACAGTCTGTTTGGCTTTTCCAGATAACAGTGGTCGCAGTCTGACCACCCAGTCCCTTTTTGGAATACGGAACCGGGAACACTGCGTCTCGAAGTCATTCAAGAACGCATCAAGGTCATCTGTACCATCCACGAACTTGCTGAAGCTGTGATTATCTGCCCGGGAAAGTCCTTGTTCCCCGTTTTCAGGTAGGAGTTGTGGGCTCTTTAAAGCACTGCCATCAGGAGCTGTACCCGCTCTGCAGTGCTAACACCCAATTAGATAGAAGTGCATTGAGCCCAGGGACAGCATGCTCGGCAGCCGCAGCTGCTACTTCGTCCGCACTCCCTGGTACCAAGCCACCCACGACCAGGGGGTCACTAGCACTATCCTCATGTCCTTGCAGCCCCGGTGCTGGAGAGACCTCCTGCACTACGGGCTGAATAGCGCTCTCCACCACAGCAGCTACGGGGACGCCCCTCTGGCAGGACCATGCGGTCCCTATGATGCTCCAAATCCTCCTACAGTTGTACCTTTGACCACCCATCTGTCGGTAAACCATACACCGCATATCCCTCCACGACCTTCTCTCTGGTCCACGATCTGAACCTTCCTGTGCGGTTACTCGTGATGCCTTCGGGATATGGGTAAAGGGACAGTGAAGTATCTCGTGCTCTTTAGAAGTGTGTGTCAGTTGCTACTTGTCTGAGGATCTCTCAAGCTACGAGGTCCTCAATATACTACAGAATCCCGCAGCAGACAACAGCATTTGTTCAATCAGTATCCCACATGCTACCACCAGTAAATAAAGCCTGTCGCGGTGGACACAAGTTATTAACACATTTATATTTTTGGGTACTCGATTGAACACAACAAGGTGCAAAATAAATTGTGATTTATTTTTAGGATTGACAAAGACATGACATCTGCAGAATACACTTAAAACAACACTTACTGGGATAAGGGAACACAATAGATTGTCCTGTGCATGCAAGCGCAAGAACTGCAGTCTTGATTTAAAGGTCCTGTGGCCAGATCGCAACTTGCAGATCTAATATCTCAGCCACCTCAAAGAATTTCGTTAAGATTCGTTAGAATTCATTCGGGAGTCACCAGGGCTAATGAATTCTGAAGTTTGGGGTAAATCCTTAGTTGCCTTCTGGAACGGCTGCCGCTGTCACATCATGTGTCATGTAGTCACATCATGGATCATAGGAATCACACTAGGGACAGCTCGGTAGGCACAGTTATAGACGATTCCTACCTACTTTTAACATGAGCACCCAATCCCTGTGGTGAGAATGTTTAACCCACTAATAGCCGCGTCGCCCGCAGTTTGCAAAACCGGGCAAAAAGGCTTCCTGGTTTGCAAGGCTCATGTGTTGGCTTGACACCCGGGCAACTTAGCATACCTGGTGTACACCCTCTTTCTGGCGCCTCTAAGTCTGAGGTTTGGCGCAAAGGTGTCAATGACCCGAGATCTATGACTTCTTAGGAATGCGGCAATGTATACATTAGGATGCTCTGCGGTCTTTCATCCCTGTCACTACTTTAGACTAAGGGGCGCCTGGTCAGCGGAATCCCTTTGAAGTGTCAGGAATAAAATACCCGCAGCTCATTCACCCCCAACCTATTTACAGGTAAGAGGAATTTTCCCCGGGCTTATAGGAACAAGTCCTGCCCATACAGTTTAAATACACAGTTTACACACTTTAATAAAACATTATGTTCTGGGTGTATTTTTACTGTAATTCTTTCATGTATTCCCTGCTCATTATGTAACTGTATTTGTAAACATGTATTATTTGTCTTAACTCTGTGCCCAGGACATACTTGAAAACGAGAGGTAACTCTTAATGTATTACTTCCTGGTAAAATATTTTATAAATAAATAAATGTGAGGCGATGTGGTGTTTTATTACATACAGTATGCACACCAAAAACCAGGGTGCTGGGTGCTTCCATTCACGAGTTAGCTTTCCTAATTGAAATGCCAGCTCGGGGAACCAAGTTCACCGAATTCTCACATCAATTGACACAGTTCCCATGTCAATTGACTGGCCGCCTTTCAAGTTAGAAAGTTAACCGAGGAACGGATACATTCTATCGGTAAACCTAACCGCAAACCAATTATCCAATTGACTTGTGATTACAGGTAAAACCCACAGAGAATGGATACCCATGCTTTACACCAAGCATGTCAAACTCAAAGGCTAACACGGGCCAAATAAACAAGGTTTAAGTTTAGGTGGGCCGCAAAAAAACAAAAACTTAAATTTTCATAGAAACGTAGGTTTTTTTGGAACATAGTATAAAAATAAGTACAGTACAGTATAAAAACAAAACGATAAAATTAATGTTTTCTTCCTGACACTTAGGGCCTCATGCAGAGAGCAGCGAATTTTAGAATTGGAGAGGGGGAAAAATTTTAGCTTTTTTGGAGAGTTTTTTTCTCCATACAGTATGCAGAAAGGGCATAAAACTGCCTTTCTGAATATGGAGAGTTTCAACCAGCGCTGTGAGCGCTATAAGCGCTGTTGAAACTAGTGGGGAAAAAATCGCGTTTTTTTTTTTCCCCCCTCCACCGGCCGCAGAGCGCCATCTGCTTGGTGGAGAGGAAAAATGTTGAAAATCGCGCCATTTTTTTGGCGCGAACAGCCACTAGATGGCGATCGCGGCTCTCTGCATACGGCAGAAAAAAAAACTGGAGAGATTAGAAACTCTCCAGCCGAGCGGCGAATTTCAATGGAAAAAAAAAAATGGCGCTTTTTTCAAATCTCGCCATTTTTGGCTGTTTTTAGCGCGAATTTTGCCGGAAAATGGCGAGATTGCTATTAGCGCTGTTCTCTGCATAGGCCCCTTAATGTAAAACAAATATAATCACTGCGCTTCTCCATGTAAAGAGCATGCAGCTAGTGAAGGAAATGGCCATACAAATGTGCAAAACAGAAAGTGAATCCCTGCGCTTCTCCCATAGGGATAGCAATCAATGGGGAATATATATATGTATGGTGTAAATACCAATAAGAAAAAAGGAGACTTTTGGTATACATCCTTTGATCAAATAATGCCAAGCCTGCTAACCACGTCAAGGTAAGTCTCTTTAGCAGGTCCCTATGCTAAATGCATACTAGTGCTATGTGAAATAAGCCCAGAAGGGGTTAAAATATCAAAGCATATGCTTGTATAACCTAGTGCAATTAAAAACTGGTATATACCAGTACAGATACTCACATGTAAGTGAAGTGGAATAAGGGGATCTTGCTAGGAGATTATATACCTAGAAGATGAGGGGCTGGCCTGCCACAAACTGCTCAATAAGCAGTTGCAGGTGACACTTGACATCTCTTACTCTCCCTGACACTCTCTCTCTCTCTCCCTGACACTCTCTCCCTCTCCCTGACACTCTCTCTCTCTCTCCCTGACACTCTCTCTCTCTCTCCCTCTCCCTGACACACCCTCTCTCCCTCTCCCTGACACTCTCTCTCTCCCTCTCCCTGACACTCTCTCTCTCTCCCTGGCACTCTCTCTCTCTCCCTGACACTCTCTCCCTCTCCCTGACACTCTCTCTCTCTCTCCCTCTCCCTGACACTCTCCCTCTCCCTGACACTCTCCCTCTCCCTGACACTCTCCCTCTCCCTGACACTCTCCCTCTCCCTGACACTCTCCCTCTCTCTCCCTGACACTTTCCCTCTCCCTGACACTCTCTCTCTCCCTGACACTCTCTCTCTCCCTGACACTCTCTCTCTCCCTGACACTCTCTCTCTCCCTCTCCCTGACACACTCTCTCTCTGACACACTCTCTCTCTCTGACACACACTCTCTCTCTCTCTCTGACACACTCTCTCCCTGACACTCTCTCTCCCTCTGCCTGACTCTCTCCCTGACACACTCTCTCTCCCTCTCCCTGACACACTCTCTCTCCCTCTCCCTGACACTCTCCCTCTCCCTGACACACTCTCTCTCCCTGACACTCTCTCTCTCCGTGACTCTCCCTCTCCGTGACTCTCCCTCTCTCCGTGACTCTCCCTCTCCATGACTCTCCCTCTCTCTCTCTCGACTCTCACTCTCTCAGACACACACACTCTCTTAGACACACACACTCTCTCTCTCTTAGACACACACACTCTCTCTCTCTCTCTGACACACACACACTCTCTCTCTCTTAGACACACTCTCTCTCTCTCTCTCTCAGACACACTTTCTCTCTCTCTCTCTCTCTCTCTCTCTCTCTCTCTCTCTCTCTCTCTCTCTCTCAGACACACACACACTCAGACACTCAGACGCACACACTCAGACACACACACACACAGACACACACGCACTCATACACACACACACACACACACACCCTCAGACACACACACACACACACTCAGACACACACACACACACACAAACTCAAACACACACACACTCAAACACACACACACACACTCAGACACACACACACTCAGACACACACACACACACACACACACACACACACACACACACACACACACACACACACACACACACACACACACACACACACACACACACACACACACACACACACACACACACACTCAGACACACACACACACACACACACACACACACACACACACACACACACACACTCAGACACACACACACACACACACACACACACACACACACACACACACACACTCAGACACACACACACACACACACACACACACACACACACACACACACACACACACACACACACACACACACACACACACACACACACACACTCACACACTCAGACACACACACACACACACACACACACACACACTCAGACACACACACACACACACACACACACACTCAGACACACACACACACACACACACACACTCAGACACACACACACACACACAAACACACACTAAGACACACACACACAGACACACACACACTCACACACACACACACACTCATTCCCGGCAGAAGCATCTGCGGAGGGTGACCATTGGAGACCGGCAAGCAGACGGGTTGCTGGACTCCGGTGCCACCGTGACAATGATCCACCCTGAATGGTGAGGCCAGAGGATTTGCTCCAAGGCACCGGGATGCAAGTGACCATGCCAGACGGAGTACCGCGGTCACTCCAAGTTGCCAGGGTCTTTTTGGACTGGGGGGGCGGGTTGTGGCATGATAGAGGTGGGGGTATTGCCCAGGTTGGATGCTGAGGTGCTCCTTGGCAATGATCTGGGGCATATTATCTGTGTTTTTATTACGGAGATGACGCCTGCTGCACCGGTTGCAGCGATTACCAAGAGCCAGTCCTCAAAGATCACAGCAGCAGCCCCTGTCCCCCTGCATTTGGGACCTATGGTTCCAGCATTCTCTGAGGAGAACAGACAGGTAAGCCAAACTCAGTCCGCTTCTGACACTGACTTACTGTACCCTGTCCCTGTTCCCTTTCCCCTGTCTGGGGGTTGGCCAGAATTAGGCACTCAGTTTAGGGAAGCCCAAAATCTGGGAGGACGCTGCCCGGATGGCCTAAGAGTATGTGGCTAGAAGGATGGCTTTGGACGAGCAAGCAATTCCTAGAGAAGGGGCCCGAGCAGCCCCGTTAGCTAAAACTACCCCTCAGAGGACAGTTTAAACAGCAGCAGCAAGCAAAGCGCCAAAAGCTGCCGAATTTAAACATGAGAGGAGGTGTTTTTCCTGCTACCAGGTCGGGCACATTAGATGCGATTGCCCGGATTCGGACCGGTTTGGAGGATTCGGACCGGTTTGGAGGACCCCATCAGGGGCACGGCTCCCAAGCAGCGAAACCAGTCACCCGTGTGCACCTGGCACCATCGGAGGGAACCAGTGCAGCCATGATGCCAGCCGAAAGAGGGATGGCCACGGAGGCACCAACCCTTGCCGCATCAGCACCTGCAGTAGAGGACGGAGGGCATCAGGTTGCACCAGACAGGATGCAACCCAACGATGCCCTGAAGAAGCATCTGCGGAAGGTGACCATAGGAAACCGGCAAGCAGACAAGTTGCTGGACTCCGGTGCCACCGTGACTCTGGCCGTGATACCTTCCATTACCTGAGGTCTGCTGCTACTCTCCACGCAGAGGCCTGCTTTGGACTCCTGTGCTGAAGCGCTAGTTTTTCCCCGGCGCTGCCCTGCGGTGTTCTTCGGCCAGACTGCTGTTTCCCCCTACAGAGACGGCATCATGGGCTGTTCCTGCTCCTTGCGCAGAGGCCACTCCCGCGCTCACACTCCTACGCTGAAGTGGGGAGCTCCTGTCTACCCGTTGCCGAACTCCTGCCCGAAAAACTACGATGCTGCCTTCTCCAATCCTGACCTTGGCTTGTCCCCACACTACGCTGCCTTCTCCAGTTCTGTTCCCGGCTTGTTTGACAATGGACTTGGCACTCCGGATCCGACTACGTGGTCTAAGGTCGGTGATCCCACCTAAGCCTCGCGGTCCGGTCCCGGTTTGTGGCGAGCACGTCCGTGACACTACACATCTGGCTCCTCCCCATGACCACGGCAAGTTTCAGGACTAATCCACTCTCTCCAATCCAGACAGGGCTATGCTGACAATCCACTCTCCAGACTTGCCTCCGCGCTGTGGGTGCGCAGTTTTATACTTTCTTACCTCAGTACCGGTGTCCCGCCTTGTTCTGGGTGAGCGCAAGCGTTACACTGAGGAAATATCCCACTTGGCCCTCTGGTGTAGTTTTAGCCAAGCCAACCGAGAAAACCAACTCCCTGATCAAACACCTAATCTCACATATCGTGATGGCCGCCAGATGCACAATAGCCGAAGCCTGGAGGAGCCAATCACCCCCTTCCAAAAAGAAGGTCATAACCAGAATAGAGGAGGTAATGATGATGGAGAGACTCTCAGCCTTCCTCAGACACACTACCGAAAAGTTTCTTAAGACCTGGGATCCATGGCAAGAAGCCCAAACTTAGGAGACTGTCAGGGTAACAAAGAGAGGAACTACTGTAGATTCAGATAAAGGAAGAGACAGAACAATCTTCCTCTCCACCCTCCCCCTCCCATCCCCCCTCCCCCTTCCCATCCCCCCCCCCAAAATGTTTTTTTCTTTGTTATATCTTATCGAATTGTTTAAAAGTATTAAAACAATGTCAAAAAATGTTGGGGACTGAGGAAGCCCAAAGGGACTACCATAGATATATGTTACGAATATTGTCATGTAATAATCTAATAATCTTGTTGGAGAAGAATAAACTCAATAAAAATATTTGAAAAAAAAACCACATTACCCACCAGAATAATGTAAATTTAAGTATTACTTACCCCTGTAAACCCCTCTTTGGCTTCTCATGCTGTGGATCCAGGGACAGTAAAGCTGGCTACACATGTAAACACTGTACATGCATACAGTACGTTCATTTGATTAAATCCTCCAATATAAAAAGTAAATACAAGTAGATATCACCGTATTAAATATATGTAAGAATTCCTGTATATAAAACTGTTATCTTGTTCCTCTCTCAGGATAGTTTCGGCCAGACTCCTCGGTCAGTGTGCAGTGAGAGTTGTTCTCCAGGATACAGGAAAGCTTCTCAGCAGGGACAGCCCGCCTGCTGCTATGTCTGTGTGCGATGTTCAGAAGGAGAGATCTCTAACACAACAGGTCAGTGCAAGTGACAACAAATAAACAGAAATAATGAGTGCGCAGCTACTAATATCTACTGTATAATTAACTGTATAATTAACCCAATAAAACACCACCTGGTGAAGTGAATAATAAAATAAATATGCAACCTCTAAATAGAAAACTGGCGTCTGCACCTGAAGTAATCTAGAGGAACCCCTAGATCAACTGAAAAAAAGGAACAAAAGCGCAAACGCACATAGTGAAGTATGCAAAGTAAATATATATATATTGTTAGGGTAAGATATCTGGAAGTAGTGCAACTGCCGCCAACCATCTGGGGATCTTCTTTACTGCATCAAGGCACAACCCCGCAGCTGAAGAAAAACCTCCGTTTGCATCCGTCTTTGGGTTAAAGGAGTCTTTAGTGGAACTTTGCTTGTGGGAGGCTCCGTTCCGCTCTCCTAGCCTCCTTACCCGGCGCCGTCAGCGATAAGCAGTAATGAAGATCCCCAGATGGTTGGCGGCAGCTGCACTACTTCCACTCACCCATGTTTATGTACATGAATTGCTGGTAACTTTTTAATCTGATGTACGCAGATATCTTACCCTAACAATATATATATATATATTTACTTTATATACTTTATTAATTATTATTATTATTATTAATTATTATTATTATTTATAATTTATATACTTATATATATTTACTTCACAATGTGCGTTTGCACTTTTGTTCCTTTTTTTCAGTGCAAGTGACAGCCTCATACACTGTGATACATATTACATACAGTATGAGAAGGATTCTTTTCATGCTGCGTCTTTCATTCAATGTTCTAGTATTTGTATTTTTCCTGGAGAAACACAGATTTTGTTTGGGCTGTGATTCCTTTCTTTTATTACACTACAATTACAGCTCTGTACACTATGATTTCCTCTATTAAAAACTATAATGCTGGTCCACTTAAAGGCATCACAACCTACATCAAATATACTGTATACTATTACATTTTGGGATCATGGAAAACTGCAACAATAATACATTATTCAGAAACGGTATCCTGTGTACATTTATAGCTAGTGATTTTACAACAGCTACTGTACAGTAATTGTACATGTAGTGCACTTTCCCCCACCCCCTGGGAGATATGGCGGCTACTGTGTGAGTGGTGCATTACCTGTGGCTCACAGGAGGCCTGAACCTCCGCTGCTGGGAACCTGGGGTGTACATGATCCATCTGGTGAAAGCGCCTCCACCTGCATGGGATCCTAAGAGTGTTGGATAACCCCATGCAGGACACTATATAAGTAATACACACTGTTATAGTATAACAAGTTTACCGAACGTGTAAGAATAATAACGATAATAACAGAACCACTCCGGACACTTAGGGCCATAACACCACACTGTGCCCCCACCACTGTGTCTATACCCCATGTGGGGTTTTCCCCAAAGTACTGAGGTGCCCCTGGCATCCTACCACCCTGGTGTCCACAGAGTCAACCCACCAAAAGTGTGTGTGACAGCGCTGTCCACACCCGTGTGTTACTGCTGGTGCACTTGTAGAATGGTGGTATACCTGCCGGGTGCTCCAACACCTGGTAGTGCCAACTGAAGATAAGGGATCCGCTGATCCAGTGATGTTTTCTTGTATCAATTTTTTTATTGGGTACACATGGTTAGTACAGTACACGTATGGGTGTCATGATCCCATGACCATACAGCTTTTGAGATACTGAGAGTGTCCGCATAACTTTTTCTTTTTTCTGGGTAAGGGGGGATAACTGGAGATAGATTGGTGGGGGGGAAGGAGGACATACAGGGGTATAGGGAAGGGGAGGAGAGGGGAAGGGGGGGTTTATCTTCCAGCAGACTCGGTTTGACCTTCTTCCGTTCTTGTTTGCTTGGAGGGGGGGAAAAATGGGGGGAGGGAGGGTGGTGTTATCCTGTCTCCGCGACTCTTTTTGGTTGAGGTTATTTTGTTATCCAGGGACCCCATGTATTCATAAATTGGGGTACTTTTTTTTGGATGAGGGCAGTTAATTTCTCCATCAACATTACTTCGTTGATCCTTCTTGTGACGGTAGCTCTAGATGGGGCTTTGATCTGTTTCCAGGCGGCTGAAATGGCACATCTGGCTGCAGTCAAAATTGACATTATTAGTTTCGATATTGGTGGGGGTAGGTCTGGAATTGGTTTGTTCAGCACCAGGGTCCGAGGGTCCAGTGGTAGGGTTAGTCCTGTGACTTGTTTTATAAGATTCTGGATCTGTATCCAAAATCTTTGTATATCCGGACATGACCACCAAATATGGGCCATGTCGCCCTTTTGACCACATCCACGCCAGCACAGGTCAATTGCGCCGGGGTAGATCTGGCTCAGTCTAACCGGAGTCAGGTACCATTGAAATAAAATTTTGTATATGTTCTCTTTTATGATTGTGCAAATTGAAGTTTTGGGTGCTTGCTCCCAGATCTCCTCCCAATCTTCTGGGTCGATTGAGAGGCCTAGTTGTGCAGACCAACGTTGCATGTATCGGTGGTCGGGTGGGGTGGAGGGTGACTCTAGTCCTTTGTATATCTGTGAGATCAATCCTTTTTGATAAGTCCTTTTAGTGCATAGGGATTCAAATTTGGTTAGTTTGGGGAATTTGGCGGTTGGTGAGAGAGATACTGTAATAGGAAATGTCTGACCTGCAGATATTTGAAGAGGTGTAAGTCTTGGATATCAAATTTGTTTCTGATCATCTGAAACGTAGCGATCTCACCTTTCTGCAGCAGATCGGCCACCATCCTAATATTGTGACTCTGAAATTGGTCGAATTGCTTAGGGGAACACCCTGGGGGGAATTTGGGGTTCCCGAAGATGGGGGTGAGCTGTGAGGGGGATGCTAACAGACCATACTTCCCCTTGCTTTTAAGCCATGCTTCCCACGTGCATCTCATTGCTCCCAGGGCAAACCTTTGTGGTTTGGCCCCGCTGCCCCCAGACGGCCACATTGCCATCTGGAGGGAGAGGGGACAGGCGTAGTGAGTCTCTATTTCTAACCATGAAGCTAGGGCCGGGTCGCAATTCCAAACTACAGCCTGCTTCAACTGTGCAGCGAGATAGTATTTCGCTAAGTCGGGGACCCCCAGACCTCCTCTGTCTCTACTCGCGAGCATCACTGATCGGGGAACTCTGGGCTTTTTATATCGTTCCAGATAAATTGGAGGATTTGTGACTGCATGTTTTTAAGAGTTGTTTGTGGGATCGGAATTGGGAGGGTTTGGAAGTTATATAACAGTCTTGGAAGAACGTTCATTTTTTCTGCGGTCATTCTTCCAAACCATGAGATTTGGTATTTTTTCCAGATTTCAAGGTCTTTTTTAATCTGGTTAAATAAGGGAGGGTAGTTGTATTGGTATAAGGTATTGTAAGAATTAGAGATTTTAACACCTAAGTATTTAATACACTGGCGACACACTTTATTCGAGCTCGGCTAGTCCCACGAATACGGGTATACCCGGGTGTATTGAGGTTTGTGACTGTTTTCTGCCCGAGTGCATTGAGTTATTTTCCGGCAGGGATTGAAGCATTTTATTCCCGTTGGCTGCAATACTGCACAGTATATATATATATACTGCATTACAATTCATGAATTTATGCCATCTGGTAGACACGCGAAGCATTGCAGCCTATTAAATCCTAATCATTATCATTTAACAGATCAGCCGCCCATCAGCCAGGCATGAACCCAGGCTGGGAAGGCAAATGCAACGGGGCTTGTCAGAGGTGAGGAGCGGCGCATTCCAGGTATCTGCCAGGTACATACCGGGTATTTGCTCGAATAAAGTGTGTCGGTGCAGTATAGGAGGAACTCCAGCGATATTTAAAATTAGCTTTAATGAGATTCCAGTCCTGTTGGGGGAGGGTTAAATTGAGGGCCTCGGATTTATCCATATTTATTTTATAGTCAGATATTTGGCCAAATTGTGTCAGGTGCTGCTGGAGGTTTGGGAGGGAGGTATGGGGGGACGTTAGCGTCAATATTACATCATCTGCGAACAGTGAAATTTTGTGTTCTCTGTCCCCGATTTTAATTCCTTTTATGTTGGGTTCTTCCCTTATTGATGCTGCTAGGGGTTCTATTGATAGGGCGAATAGTAGGGGCGAGAGTGGGCAACCTTGTCTGGTTCCGTTTTTAATCTTTATGGGATCTGAAAATCCGCCTGCTAATTTGACAAATGCTGTTGGATTATGATACAGAGCTCTCACTCCTTCCAGGAAAGGACCTGAGAATCCGAACCTCAGCATGGTTTGGTCAAGGAAGGACCACTTGATCCTGTCGAACGCCTTTTCAGCATCCAGACTAAGGATCATTGCCCTGGACCCAGAGAGATGCACGTGGTCAATTATATCCACTATTTTGCGTGTGTTGTCCGAGGCCTGTCTTCCGGACACGAATCCTACTTGATCTATATGTATTAGCCTAGGGAGAATTGGGTTTAGCCTGTTTGCCAAGATCTTGCTGTAGATTTTGAGATCGGTATTTAACAGAGATATAGGTCGATAACTCCCACACAGCAGTGGGTCTCTACCCTCCTTATGGATGATCGCTAAATTTGCTGCTGTTATGGTGGAGGGTATCGATTCCCCCTGTAGGAATGAGTTATACATTTGGATGAGATGGGGGGACAATATCGGTTGAAACATTTTATAATAAATGTTAGAAAAGCCATCAGGGCCTGGTGTTTTTGCTAGTTTTAGTGATTTTATAGCTTGGGAGAGTTCTTCTTGCGTTATAGATTTGTTTAGAGATTCTAGCTCTTGGGGGGAGAGTGTGGGGAGGTTACAGTGGTCTAAATATTGAGTTATTTTGTTTATGTCTATTGGGTCTTGGCCTTGGGGGTGGCGATTGTACAAATCAGAGTAAAATTTCGCAAATTCTTGGGTTACTTCTTTCTCTAGATATGTAATTTGACCTTTGTCTGTCTGGATTTTTGCGATCTGAGCTTTTGCTTTGATACCTCGTAACTTCGAGGCGAGGAGTTTGTCAGCTTTGCTGCCTTTGTCGAAGTATTTTTGCTTTGACCATCTAAGGGCTTTTTCGACTTCCTCTAGCTTTGTGTGTTTTAGGGCTGCTCTAGCTAGAGTTAGTGACTTTAGGGTCTTTTAGATAACAGGGTTTTGTGTTGGGCTTCGAGCTGAGAGATCTTCTCTGTGATCTCCTGTTGAAGTTTAAGTTTTTGCTTTTGTTTGTAGGAGGCAATAGAGATTAAGTCTCCTCTGATAGAGGCTTTGTGGGCCTCCCATAACATTGCCGGGGTTGAGACAGAGCCTTTATTAATTTTAAAGAATTCTGTTAGTTTAAGGCGTAATGATTTCTCTGTGTCAGGACAGTTAAGGAGAGAATCATTCAGTTTCCATTTATATTGGCTGTGTTTAACGAAAGGGATTGTTAGGGAAAGATCAATCGGGGCGTGGTCGGACCAAGTGATAGGTCCAATATTGGACTGGGAGGAGGCCTAGAAGACGTTGCCAGTACCCAGAAAATAATCGATTCTCGAGTAGGACTGATGAGGGGAGGAGAAAAAAGTGTAGTCCCTCTGACCCTGGTGCTGGGCCCTCCAAATATCAATTAGTGAGTAGGTCTGCATGATCTCCCGGAATTTTTTGGATTTTTTGTGGGTTTGAGCGCTACTCGGGGAGGGGGAAGAATTTGGGCTTTTATGTTCTGGGCCCGATCTGTCATTTATATGGGATGCGACCATGTTAAAATCGCCTCCAATGATCAGGGAGGATAGGGATTGCTGGTCTAGGGCTTCTAGTATATTGGATAGGAAGAGTAGTTGGTTGTCGTTAGGGGCATATATATTCACAATCGTGATCGGGGATCCAGCTAGGGTGCCTTGGATTGTTAGTGATCGTCCCTCTGGGTCCGTAGACCCCCGGCATGAAGCCGATGCAGGAAAAATGCATTTACAGCCCACTTCATTACCTTAGTGGCTAACCGCTAAGGAAATGAAGGGGTAACAACTTGTGCCAGGCTTATTGTGGGTAGTGTGTGGGTAAAGGGGGTATTTGGCCCTTGGTGGGTGTTTAGGCCTTGCGAGGGGGTTGCGGGTGTACTTAACCACTTCATTTCCTTAGTGGTTAATACCGCTAAGGTAATGAAGGGGTTAACCCTCCCGCTACCCACCTGCAAGGCCTAAACACCCATCCTTGGGGCTAATATCCCCTTCACCCACCCCGCTACCCACAATACAAAAAAACACACTACAGCCCCTCTACCCACCTCCTTGGCCCCCAATAAACATTACTATATTTAATACACCACCCACCCACCCCCTGTGCCCCCAACAACCCCTATACCCCTTAACATACTGTACAGTACATATATTGATTTATTTTTATCAAAGGAATGATACTATAGGCCGGCGGTGGCCCTCGGGTGGTGTCACGGTGGACACAAACTTATCAACAAAATCACTGGGAACTGATTGGATCGAGACAGCGATAAAATAAACCTGCAAGTTTATTTATTTTCAGAATAACACACACAGTAAAACGAATAACATGGGATAAAAACACTTACAAGATGGTATAGGGCAAAATATCCCGGTGCAGGGATAACAATTCACCCTTGAATTCAGGACATCATGAACAGCACATGGATGGGACTGCAGGCACCTTTTAAAGCTAAGGGACCTGGTTTTTAACATGAGCCTCATCGGATTGGCAATGAATTATCTTGCACCTATCAGACATTGCCAAGTAACATGGGAGAGCTGATTTAACCCTCCCCTGACAGCTCCAGACATGCTCAGTGGGCATTGAATTAGCCCCCACTTAGAAAACAGAGCCTAATTATCTGAAAGTCTGGCTGAAGTGTCAGTGGACTGTCAAAGTTTTGTCTCTGGGTGTCACCTTTGACAAGCGAAATGGTTATCACCCAGTTGTGAGACCAGGTCTGCATATTCAATGGGGTGAGTCATAGCCACTTTGATCAGCATATTGTCTCACCTCTGGTATTACTTATCCACAGGGGTCGGGAAGTGTAGGACATCACAAAAGGACTTTAAGTGTTCTCCCCTTGCATACACTTAACCCATTGAAGCTCCATTTGGTGAGCTCTGCCATATATTATTACTTATAGCAAAAACATTGACAAGTTCTAAAATACATTTTCCAGCGAAGGAATTGCGTTATAAACATGTGTGCAATCTAAGCTAAACAGTATACTGTATGTACAGACATATCCAAAAATCAGCTGGATAACTTATTGCAAACCCAAGATACATGTTATGCTTCCTGACATCATATTGGGCACCTTACATTACACAGCCATTGACTTCCATGGGACAGCGCCACCTATTGAAGTAAAAAAGTGCCATCATGCAGGTTGTTTTTAAAATCCCATAGACATCCATGGGGCTGCAGGTTTGAACCCCTGAGGCATAGGGTAGCTGCATTTTTGACGCTGCAAACCGGGGAAGAAAATGTCAGGGAAGGGAACAAAGGATTATACACACAATGCAGTTAACCCTTTCCCTCCCAAGATGCTTTAGGGGCCACACCATTTAAAACGCATTGCAGCTGGGAAGTTCAGCTGCAATCTGGGACAAATACAGATGGTGAAGGGGAATGCAAGTTATTACACACAGTTTACACATTAACCCCTTCAGTCCCAACACTATTTAGGGGCTCGATCGTCACAGGTGGTCCCGGGGAGATGCCCGGGGTCCCTGCTTGCCTCCAGTACCAATTCTGTGCCCCAAAAAGTTTTAAATAAAAAATACATCAATACTTATAAATTTTGGCCATTTTAAATCCCTGCATTTATCTTCAAACCCACAGTTTCCGCTGCTTGGTGCCTTAGGGACTGCCCGCATTTTCCACCATATTGTGATGCCGACACCACATTGCAGTCTCTTCTGTCCCAAATGAGGCAGGAAACGCTGTATTTCTCTATAGTTGGGGTTTATTTACAGGGATATATAATATGAATAGGCCCACCGTCCCTTTAAGAAAAAACAAATAATAAAATCAAATCCTATTTCCATTAGGAAAGCTAACTACACATTCAGCTCCAACCCTTACTAACCCAGGTGGATAGCTAAGCTCATTCCACCCAAAACAGATATTATTGCTGAGCATATAAAGTCTTTGTATACAGCAAATAAGGGGTTGGCTTATCTGTAAGTCCAGCTGGCGATGTCGCTGCTTCAACACAGTCTATCGACCTTCCTTCTTCTCTTTGGGATTCAACCCCACGGGAGCTCAGGGAAACTCCTGTGTTCCTCTGTAACCAGCCATCACTGCTTCAGCACTGCTTCAGCACAGCTCTCACGGCAGTGACTCTCACACTTCTTTAGCCAGCCTCCATTAGCTGGGGAGCTCCTTTGTCTACCCCCTTCTCTGGGGAAAACGGTCTCACTGTGCCTTGCAGGTTCCAGCCTTTTAAAGGAACAAAAGGCAAAAACAGAGCATTGCCGGGAGTCAGGTGGTAGAAAAATATAAAAATCTATTTATTCAGTAACACTCAACAAACATAACCCCTACAGGGTGAAACAAAAACTCCTACGCGTTTCGGACCATAGGGGTCCTTTATCAAGGAGACAAGTGTTTTAGTGACTCACACATCCCAGTCTTGATACCCACTCCGTCACTCATTCTGCCCGTCAGTCCTGCGTAATTATTTTGGACACTTATACTTGAAGTTCCACCATCTCTGGAGCACCCATTTCTCCATATATCCAGCCTTTTAAAGCACTGCTTGACTATTCAGAACAGGTTGATTAGCTTCATTAGTTATCACCTGAATAGCCATTCCAAGGAGGATTAAATTAACTCTCTGTGGTGAAAAAGTCCAATAGCTGCCCCATTCAGCCACTAGAGGACAGTGATGGCACCACTAAATATCAAGATACAAAACAATCCTATAATGAGTATAACATATAAAATTAATATTAACAAACTAAAATATACACTCTAATATATGAACATAAAAATAATAAAATTATAATTAATAATATAAATAGTGAAAAATGTAAATACAGTCCAAGTGTAAATGTCCAAACCCCAGAATGAGTCCTGATAGGTAATGCAGGAAATTGTACAGAATCCAAGGGTCCACGGCAGCTCTCAAATGGAAGAACCACTTCCAAGGCAGAATCTATACTGCTGCGGCACACTTTATTCTAACAAATCACCGGTTTGTCACCGGCTTTTTCCTGGAATGCGACGCTGTTCACCCGGAGCATGCCGCGTTCTTTTTGCGTTCCCAGCCACGGGTCATGTCCGGCTGACGCGCGGTTGATGTGTTAATTAATAATGGTTCAGGATTTAATAGGCTGAAATGCTTCGAGTGTCTGCCAGATGGCAGAAATTCATGAATTGTAATGCAGTATATATATATATATATATATATATATATATTTATATATATATATATATATATATACTGTACTGTATAACAACAACCCCTATAACACCTAACATACACATACAGTACTGTACAGTATATGTACATCAATGATACTATAGGCCGGCAGGGGCGAGATGTATTTGCAGCAGAGAGAGATCCGCTGCTCTCTCTGCGCAAACACCGGCACATTAAAAATTAAAAAAAATGATTTTTTATTCATAGTGTACATGTGCAGGGGGTCTCCGGAGCAGAACCGCGTAGAGGGATACCGGGACCCCCTAAAGGGGCCTGTATCTCGGGGAGCAGGTGGGCCCCGGACCTGAAACCAACGCGCTACAGCTCGGGAGACTGTCTGCACATCTACAGTATAAATAAATTACACATATAAATAAATAAACGATCATTCCTTACCTTAGCGGCTATCTGCTATGGTAACGAAGCAGCATGAATGTATTTTTAATAATATTGTACAGTGAGCAGGGGATCTCTGAGCCACAAATCAAAGCTCAGGGGACCCCCAGCTCCTGCACAATATTATTAAAATACAGAAATGCTGCTTCATTACCTTAGCGGCTAACCGCTAAGGCAATGAAGGGGTTAACCCACCGTGCCCGCTTTATTGTGGGTAGCGGGGGTGGGTGAAGGGGGTATTTGGCCCTTTGTGTGAGTTTAGGACTTGCGGGGGGGTTGCGGGTGCACTTAACCCCTTCACGACTGTAGCAATTAATACCGCTACGGTCATGAAGGGGTTAACCCCTCCCGCGACCCCCCCCGCAAGCCTAAACAACCACCGTTGGGGCTAATACCCCCTTCACCCACCCCCACTTCCCACAATAAAAAAAATTCACACACAGCATCCCCGCAATAAATAAATAAATAAATACAATACATGAATATAAATAAATATCGGCACATTAAAAATTATGTAAAATACATTTTTATTCATAGTGTACATGTGCAGGGGGTCTCTGGAGCAGAACCGCGTTGGTTTCAGGTCCGGGGATACCCTGCTTCCCAAGATACAGACCCCGTTATGAGGTGCCGGTATCCCTCTGCATTTAAAGGTCCCGATCACGTGACCGTGACATGTAAACCAAGCAAAGGGATACCGGGACCCCCTAAAGGGGCCTGTATCTCGGGGAGCAGGGGGGCCCCGGACCTGAAACCAACACGGTTCTGCTCCGGAGACCCTCTGCACATCTACACTATGAATAAAACACTAATATAAATAAACAATCATTCCTTACCTTAGCGGCTATCTGCTATGGTAACGAAGCAGCATGTATGTATTTTTAATAATATTGTACAGTGAGCAGGGGGTTCACTGAGCCACAAATCAAAGCTCAGGGGACCCCTTGCTCCTGCACAATATTATTAAAATACAGAAATGCTGCTTCATTACCATAGCTGATAGCCGCTAAGGCAATGAAGGGTTAAAGCAGAATAGCATGTTTATTGGGGACATTTGCCCCCAATAATCATTGCAATAAAAAACATACAGTACACCCCCTGTGTATTTAAAATACATAAACAACAATAAATACATGAAATACATATTTTAATGTGTCTGTTAAACTTCCTCGCCTTGACTGTAATCTGTGTAAACCCCCCTCCCCTTATTGTGTCTGTTAAGCTTCCTTGTCTTCACTGTAATCTGTGTAAAGCCCCCTCCCCCTATTGTGTCAGTTAAATCTCCTTGTCTGTGTTTCTGTGAGTGCAGTGTATGTAAATGTGGGGAGGGGGAGGGGGAACCCGATGTGCATACAGTACTGTATAATGCAGCGCCTCACTGCCAATGGCCCACCCACCCCGTGTGGCTTAACCACACTCACCCACTACCCACAAATGAGGCCTACCAACATACCATTGCCCCCCCCCCTCCACCGCCCCATCCTGCCCATGGCCCCTCCGCTGCTGCAAAACAGAGACAAAAAATTAAAACATCTAAAGTAATGTCCCGTAACCCCTTAATCACCATAGCGGTTATTAACCGCTACAGTAATTAAGGGGTTAACCCACCCTCACGTACGACTCGGGCGCCTACATACCCTCCCACACTAACCCCCCACTTTTCAGGCCTAACCACCCTCACCCACTACCCACAAGGGAGGCCTACCCACATACCGATGGGGAACCCCCCCCCACCCCCAGTACCCACAATAAAAACAATACAGTGACCCACAATAAACTTCATTATTTTTATTAAATACATTACCCACCCCCTGTGCCCCCCCATAAATACAAGATCTATCCTTTAACAAACAGGGTTCATAACGCAGCCCCACGCGAGTCCCCGGTGGGCTGGCGGGGCACCTGGAGAGACCTACAGGGTACCAGCAGCCCTTTTCAAACAGGTTCTGGAGGCCTGCTGGTGGTTCCTGCCAAGCGCCATGGCCCCCAGGTGGTCTCCTTGGTCACCGTGGGCCACAATTGGGTCCCCACGGTAGGCCCGTGGATGTCTGGGAGCCCCGGGTCAGACCCACAGGTGTCTGCAGGGCCTCGGGTGTTTCCCACGGGGGTCTGGGGAACTCACGAGTGCTCACTACGGGTCCGCGGTGCCCCCACAGAAGTGGGACCACACATCTTCATCCCCGCACCTACGGGTCAGCGGTGCCCCCACAGAAGTGGGACCACACAGCTTCATCCCCGCAGACTACGGGTCGGCGGTGCCCCCACAGATGTGAGGCCACCGCTTCATCCCTGCATGTGTCACCCGTGGAACCACCAGCCTGATACCCGTGGGATACCCGAGGAAACCACAGGTGGTCTCCAGAGGTCCCACGCAGAACCACGGAACAAACCCTGAATGTAAAAAAAATAAACCTGCCCTATACATTCAATACATACACCTCCCCCCTCCCCCCAACACCTACAGTACAATAATGTGCAAAATAACTATTATCCAGATATGGATAATAGATTAATTGCCCATTATTAAAAACATTAACTAGCATATTCAAATAAATAAAGTACTACTGACCTCATCAATGCGAAGTGTCCGTCGCCAGCAACATCCTTGTCTTGCCCACAAAATACATAGCCAAAACAAAGCCAATATATTGCAAATACATTCAGATATCAATTAACCCCTTAAACACCTTATCGGATAATAACCGGAAAGATAATTAAGGGGTTAAGCCACACTGGCCCGATACCAACACTTCACCCATGAATTTGTACAGTGGCTTCATCCTGCAACTATATATATTTACATATATATATATATATATATATATATATATATATATATATATATATATATATATATATATATATACAGTATATACACACACATGATGAACCAATATACAAATAAATGTAAAAGGGTTATCAAAACCATACTGTCTTACAAATAACACTTCTCCATACAGACACACTACATTAAAATCAATTTCCTTTAATAATCCTAACTGATCGTACAATCTAAATCATCAAATGCCAATGAAAAACCTCACATTCTAATCAATACATTGCATTTACATTGTATACTGTATATGATACATACAATCTATGCACCATATACATTCTGCAAATGAAAGTTAACAATATCATTGCAAGCAAAATACAAATACCTCCAAGCAAGTAAACTATTTTATCCAAGCAAGTAAACAAAAATCAATTAGCATTCATTAATTACATCCCTAAACAATTCACACTCCATCCCGAACAATTAAACAATTAACTAATTCACGCCTGGAACAGAACAATTTAGCATGTGAAAAAATATAAGTACCAACCAGAATACAAAAGTTAAAACCAATAGCCCTGACCTCAAACACACAATACAATACCAAGGATTACATCTATCTAATTGTAAAATACTTTAAACACACATTAAAGCATAGCAGCATTGCCAAATCAATTTAAAACATATCAAATCAAGCTTTTAAAACAATAACATTTCTTACCCTGTATGTATATATCTCTCTAGACATATATATATACATACATACATACATACAGTGGCAAGAAATGATATACCACAAAAAAACCATACAAATGTTAAAAAAGCATTTTAAAAAAAATTCAAGTTCAATTAAATACTTTTCTTTAGTTCACTTACCATTACTTGGCCCCACCGACTCCCGTTGAACTGCTTACTCACGTACAAAACCACCAGGCACAGGAACCAATAAAATAAAAAACCATTAAAAAAATAAACATTAAACTAAAAATCCAAATCAATACACGGGTCTTCTAATTGTAATCCATCTTCATCTGTATTCTTCTTCCCGTCTTCGGCCACGCCCTGGTCTTCGGCCCCGCCCTGGTCTTCGGTCACGTCCTGGTCTTCTTTCTTCTGTAGGAGTTCCTCCCTCCTCGGCTCTAGCTTGAAAATGAGACGACATAGGCTTTTAAAGGCCTATGACGTCACATTTTCGTCATGGTTCCCACGGTCCTGATTGGGCCGTGAAAACCATGTGCTTTGGCCGATAAAAAATAAAAATGATGACGTCACTTAAAGGCAATGAAAGCACAGCCAATCAGAATGGCTTTGCTTCAATTGCCTTTAAGATGACGTCATTAAAAGAAACATGGTTGGCCTCACATGGTACGGCAGCCAATCAGAGCGTAGGAACTCCATCCCTACTCTGATTGGCTCTAGTACCATGTGTCAAGTTTTCAATGACGTCACATCCGTTCTCCCCCAAGCCTCTGTCACATGGTATACTAGAACCAATCAGAGTAGGGATGGAGTTCCCACGCTCTGATTGGCTGCCGTACCATGTGAGGCCGATCATGTTTCTTTTAATGACGTCATCTTAAAGGCAATTGAAGCAAAGCCATTCTGATTGGATGTGCTTTCATTGCCTTTAAGTGATGTCATCATTTTTATTTTTTATCGGCCAAAACACATGGTTTTCACGGCCCAATCAGGACCGTGGGAACCATGACGAAAATGAGAAGTCATAGGCCTTTAAAAAAGAAAAAACACAAAAGTGCACCAAGATTGAGATATGATGTGTATTGACAACAAATAAAGATAATAATATGCACTTACATATATAAAAACTTTAATGGTCCAGATCACGATCGTCACTTCTATTGGTAGGGCAACAAATGGGATGAAGAGGGGGGTAATCTCAGTCTTCAGGAACAAGCCCCGCGCGCTGGGGCTGTATTCAGAGGCTGCGCTGCGTCTCTGCTTCACACGCTTGTCGGCGTGATGATCTGCGTAGTGCGCATGCGCGGCAAATGAGGCCCCCTATAGTAGTCCCGGAAGTGCCCGCCCTTTTTCCGTTTCGATCGAAAATGGCAATAAAAATAGCAATAAAACACTTGTGTGAAGACTGGCTGTATGTGATAAACAGACCAGCGACACCCTTCGCGACGCGTTTCGAATACAAAAGTATTCTTCCTCAGGCTATATCAGGGGCACCTGTTTGGGGTCCTTTATATACCACATAGATGATTGGTTAATACCAATAAAAGAACATCCAATCCGCTATTGGTTAAATAGAAAAGGGGGATGGTTCAAATTCACCAAGCCTGCCCCTTGATGTTAGAAAGAACAGGATATTGATGCTGTATTGCAGTGGTGGCACTTTGAGTAATTATTAGATAATAAGAGACAAAAGTGCCACTCACCAGTGGAAATACATAAAGAGATACCTACAGGTGGCCCTTTTAACAAGTGTCACATATAAAATACATTTGAAAATATATGTAAAAAAGTAGTATTAATAAAACAATGTGCTATCACATAAAAATACAACAGTTAAACATAAAACATATAATATAAAGAAATGGATGTGGAGAAGAAGGGGGGGAAAGGGGAAGGAGGGAGGGAAAGGAAAAACATGTGCAAGGTAAAAAAAGACATAAAAACAAACAAAAATATCGATGACATGTTGAATAAAATTGGCTAAAATAGAATGCATCTCAATTCTGAAACTTTGCTAAATTGATAAAAAATGATAAAAAATGATAAAAACAGACTGCAAAGAAAAGATCACCTATCATTTAGTTACCGCAAGAAGGGAGTCAACTCCACATAATCATTTAACCCCCCAGGATGTTTAGTTTGGAGTGTGTATATCCAGAATTGCTCCCTCCTTGCGATAAATAAATCCTTATCGCCACCTCTAGTAGTAGTGGTGATATGTTCTATACCCATGTATTTGACCCCTGTGGTGCTGCATTGATGGACATCATTAAAATGGGACAGCAAATGGGTTAATGGTTTACCAGAGGCCAATGTTTTAGGGATGTTGACAATATTTCTTAAATGTTCCATCACACGTATTTTAAGATGGCGTTTTGTGCGACCTACATATTGTAGTCCACACCCACATTGTAAAATGTATATAACATATGTGGACAGACAGTCAATATAATTTTTAATCTCATATTTGTGATCTGTCATTTTGGACTTAAAGTGATCATGTGTCAGCATCCTTGGACAAATTTTGCATCTATTACAGTACATCTATGATTACCTTTAAGCCCCAATAGATCTCTAAGGTCCTTCTTCTTATTGGGGACACTGCCCTTTAGAAGGCTCGGGGCCAGCATGGTTTTAAGATTATCACTTTTTGTAAAAACAATAGGAGGTCTTTCTGGTAAAAACTTTGTCAAAATGGGGTCCAAATGTAAAATGTACCAATATTTATTAAGAATATGTTTTATCTTATTATGTGACCTATTAAATTTGGTAATGAAATACGGTGTCTTGTTATCTTTGTCTGGTCTGTATTTTTCCCTGTGTTTCTTTATTTTTGGCCTCACAATTTGTGGTACAGTGTTAGATGTAATGGCTTCACTGTCAATCGTATCTTCCACTAAATGTATGGGTGTATCCGGGCTCCCAATGTCATTAACGTTTAGATGGTGATCTAACTTCTTACTTTTGGGGCAAATTAATTTCTCCCTATTACAGCATAATGCCTTATTAAATGCTTTCTTAACAGTGGTTCTATCATATCCCTTATGTAGAAATCGTTCTTGAAGTATTTGTGACTGAGATTTAAATGTCTCTAAGTCAGTACAATTTCGCCTCATCCGCAAGAACTGGCTGTAGGGGAAATTATCAATACATCTTTTTTCATGGCCACTCGTGGGGTGCAAGAAAGAGTTTACATTAGTGCTCTTAAAGTGGGTTTTAGTGAGTAGCTTGTTTTCAGAAACATATATCTCCAAATCCAAGTAGGTGATAGTATTTCGACTCAGCTCACTTGTGAAGGTAAGGTTGAATTAATTCTTATTCAACCCATCCACGAAGTTATCGAATGAGGTGCTATCGCCATCCCAGATGGCGATCACATCATCGATGTATCTCCGCCACATGACCAACTGTGGCGGAGATACATCAGCACCCCATATATGTAACGATTCCCACCATCCCATGTATAAATTTGCAAAAGATGGTGCAAAACGTGTCCCCATAGCAGTGCCACACAGTTGTAAATAAAACTCGTGCTCAAATAGAAAATAATTATGTGTCAAAATAAATTCAATTGAGTCGTGAATAAACCTACGCTGATGAAGAGGTAAAGTGCCATGTAGTGATAAGAAATAATTAATCGCATCTAATCCCCCTTTATGGGGAATAGAAGTGTACAGTGTCTGAACATCTAATGTAACAAGTTTATATGTTGGTTTCCAATTAAATTCAGTGAAAATAGTGAGTAAAGAGGTGGTATCAAGTAGATGTGAAGGTAAAGTGGATACTAGTGGTTGTAAAAAGAAATCTACATAAGAAGAGAGGTTAGCAGTGAGCGAATTAATTCCCGAAATAATAGGTCGCCCCGGTGGATTAATAAGTGATTTGTGAATCTTTGGCAAATGATACATGATAGGGATGGTGGGAGCCGTACAATACAAATAATCAAACTCATGCTTTTTAAGAACATTAGACTCATAAGCAGAGTTTAGCAACTCTTTGAGATCATTCTGGAACTGTACTGAAGGATCTTTGGGAAGTTTACAGTAAGAGCTAGGGTCTGAAAGCAATCTATTTGCCTCCAGACAATAATCTGTTCTATCTTGGAGTATGATGCCTCCACCCTTATCTGCTTCCCTTACAACTGTATTAGGATCTTGACGTAATACTTTTAATGAATGTCTTTCCTGACTAGTCAAATTCATGTTCCAATTCTTCTGAGTTGACTGTGACTGTTCTAATGCTTTAAAGTCTTTCTCTACCATTTTATTGAAAATATCAATATGTAGTCCCCTAGAGTAGTAAGGGTAGAAGGTAGACTTGGGTTTAAATAATGAATGCTGTGTCAGTGTATTTTCCCCTTCATTGGTTAACCCCTCATCCATGAGGCACATTAAATCCACCAATTGATTTTGTTCGTTAGTGGATAACGTGTCGACAGTGGGGTTTTTTATGTGATAGCACAATGTTTTATTAATACTACTTTTTTACATATATTTTCAAATGTATTTTATATGTGACACTTGTTAAAAGGGCCACCTGTAGGTATCTCTTTATGTATTTCCACTGGTGAGTGGCACTTTTGTCTCTTATTATCTAATTATTACTCAAAGTGCCACCACTGCAATACAGCATCAATATCCTGTTCTTTCTAACATCAAGGGGCAGGCTCGGTGAATTTGAACCATCCCCCTTTTCTATTTAACCAATAGCGGATTGGATGTTCTTTTATTGGTATTAACCAATCATCTATGTGGTATATAAAGGACCCCAAACAGGTGCCCCTGATATCGCCTGAGGAAGAATACTTTTGTATTCGAAACGCGTCGCGAAGGGTGTCGCTGGTCTGTTTATCACATACAGCCAGTCTTCACACAAGTGTTTTATTGCTATTTTTATTGCCATTTTCGATCGAAACGGAAAACGGGCGGGCACTTCCGGGACTACTATAGGGGGCCTCATTTGCCGCGCATGCGCACTACACAGATCATCACGCCGACAAGCGTGTGAAGCAGAGACGCAGCGCAGCCTCTGAATACAGCCCCAGCGCGCGGGGCTTGTTCCTGAAGACTGAGATTACCCCCCTCTTCATCCCATTTGTTGCCCTACCAATAGAAGTGACGATCGTGATCTGGACCATTAAAGTTTTTATATATGTAAGTGCATATTATTATCTTTATTTGTTGTCAATACACATCATATCTCAATCTTGGTGCGCTTTTGTGTTTTTTCTTTTTTCCTGGGACTTGGTATCGCTGTTTGAGTTTTCCTGCTGGGATCCATATTGGAGGTGGGGGCAGACACCTTCAACACTAAGAGCTGCAAGAGATTAGAGAGGAACCACCATCCCACTATCCTAAAGAGCAAGAGCGCGGACTGGACTCAATTTTCATAGGCCTTTAAAAGCCTATGTCATCTCATTTTCAAGCCAGATGCCGAGGAGGGAGGACCTCCTGCAGAAGAAAGAAGACCAGGGCATGGCCGAAAACCAGGGCGGGGCTGAAGACCAGGGCGTGGCCGAAGACGGGAAGAAGAATACAGATGAAGATGGATAACAATTAGAAGACCCGTGGATTGATTCGGATTTTTTGTTTAATGTTTATTTTTTTTATGCTTTTTTATTTTATGGGTTCCTGTGCCTGGTGGTTTTGTACGTGAGTAAGCAGTTCAACAAGAGTCGGTGATGCCAAGTAATGGTAAGTGATCTAAAGAAAAGTATTTAATTGAATTTGAAATTTTTTTTAAATGCTTTTTTAACATATGTATGTTTTTATTCTGGTATATCATTTCTTGCCACTGTATGTATGTATGTATATATGTCTAGAGAGATATATACATACAGGGTAAGAAATGTTGTTGTTTTAAAAGCTTTATTTGATGTGTTTTAAATTGATTTGGCTATGCTGCTATGCTTTAATGTGTGTTTAAAGTATTTTACAATTCGATAGATGTAATCCTTGGTATTGTATTGTGTGTTTGAGGTCAGGGCTATTGGTTTTAACTTTTGTATTCTGGTTGGTACTTATATTTTTTCACATGCTAAATTGTTCTGTTCCAGGCGTGAATTAGTTAATTGTTAAATTGTTCGGGATGGAGTGTGAATTGTTTAGGGATGTAATTAATGAATGCTAATTGATTTTTGTTTACTTGCTTGGTTAAAATAGTTTACTTGTTTGGAGGTATTTGTATTTTGCTTGCAATGATATTGTTAACTTTCATTTGCAGAATGTATATGGTGCATAGATTGTATATACACTGGCGACACACTTTATTCGAGCTCGGCTAGTCCCACGAATTCGGGTATACCCGGGTGTATTGAGGTTTGTGACTGTTTTCTGCCCGAGTATATTGGGTTATTTTCTAGGCAGGGATTGAAGCATTTTATTCCCCCTGGCTGCAATACTGCACAGTATATATATATATACTGCATTACAATTCATGAATTTATGCCATCTGGTAGACACGCGAAGCATTGCAGCCTATTAAATCCTAATCATTATCATTTAACAAATCAGCCGCCCATCAGCCAGGCATGAACCCAGGCTGGGAAGGCAAATGCAACGGGGCTTGTCAGAGGTGAGGAGCGGCGCATTCCAGGTATCTGCCAGGTACATACCGGGTATTTGCTCGAATAAAGTGTGTCGGTGCAGTATATATATAGTTGCAGGATGAAGCCACTGTACAAATTCATGGGTGTAGGGAGGGTATCGGTCCAGTGTGGCTTAACCCCTTAATTACCTTTGCGGTTATTATCCGATAAGGTGTTTAAGGGGTTAATTGATATCTGAATGTACTTGCAATGTATTGGCTTTGTTTTGGCTATGTATTTTGTGGGCAAGACAAGGATGTTGCTGGCGACGGACACATCGTATTGATGAGGTCAGTAGTACTTTATTTATTTGAATATGCTAGTTAATGTTTTTAATAATGGGCAATTAATCTATTATCCATATCTGGATAATAGTTATTTTGCACATTATTGTACTGTAGGTGTTGGGGGGGAGGGGGGAGGTGTATGTATTGAATGTATAGGGCAGGTTTTTTTTTTTACATTCAGGGTTTGTTCCGTGGTTCTGTGTAGGACCTCTGGAGACCACCTGTGGTTTCCTCGGGTATCCCACGGGTATCAGGCTGGTGGTTCCACGGGTGACACATGCGGGGATGAAGTGGTGGCCTCACATCTGTGGGGGCACCGCCGACCCGTAGTCTGCGGGGATGAAGCTGTGTGGTCCCACTTCTGTGGGGGCACCGCTGACCCGTAGGTGCGGGGCTGAAGATGTGTGGTCCCACTTCTGTGGGGGCACCGCGGACCAGTAGTGAGCACTCGTGAGTTCCCCAGACCCCCGTGGGAACCACCCGAGGCCCCGCAGACACCTGTGGGTCTGACCCGGGGCTCCCAGACATCCGCGGGTCTACCGTGGGGACCCAATTGTGGCCCACGGTGACCAAGGAGACCACCTGGGGGCCATGGCGCTTGGCGGGACCCACCAGCAGGCCTCCAGAACCTGTTTGAAAAGGGCTGCTGGCACCCTGTAGGTCTGTCCAGTGCCCCACCAGCCCACCGGGGACTCGCGTGGGGCTGCATTATGAACCCTGTTTGTAAAAGTATAATCTAGTATTTATGGGGGGGCACAGGGGGTGGGTAATGTATTTAATAAAAATAATGATGTTTATTGTGGGTCACTGTATTGTTTTTATTGTGGGTACTGGGGGTGGGGGGGTTCCCCAACGGTATGTGGGTAGGCCTCCCTTGTGGGTAGTGGGTGAGGGTGGTTAGGCCTCACGGGGGGGGTTAGTGTGGGAGGGTATGGAGGCTTCCCGAGTGGTGGGTGAGGGTGGGTTAACCCCTTAATGACTGTAGCGGTTAATAACCGCTATGGTGATTAAAGGGTTAGGTGACATTACTTTGTATGTTTTAATTTTTTGTCTCTGTTTTGCAGCAGCGGAGGGGCCATGGGCAGGTGGGTAGTGGGTAGTGGGTGTGGTTATTTACACGGGATCCCCCTCCCCACATTTACATACAGTACACTGCACTCACAGAAACACAGGCAGGGAGATTTAACTGACACAATAGGGGGAGGGGGGTTTACACAGATTAGTCAAACAGGGAAGCTTAGCAGACACAATAGGGGGACGGGGTTTTACATAGATTACAGTGAAGGCAGGGAGGTTTAACACACAAAATAGGGGGAGGGTTTTTTACATAGATTACAGTGAAGGCAGGGAAGTTAAACACACACATTAAAAATATGTATTTAATGTATTTATTGTTTATTCTGCCTTAACCCTTCATTGCCTTAGCGGCTATCAGCTATGGTAATGAAGCAGCATTTCTGTATTTTAATAATATTGTGCAGGAGCAGGGGGCCCCCTGAGCATTAATTTCTGGCTCAGGGGAACCCACTGCTCACTGTACAATGTTATTAAAATACAGAAATGCTGCTTCGTTACCATAGCACATAGTCGCTAAGGTAAGGAACAAGTGTTTATTTATATATGTGTTTTATTTATACTGTAGATGTGCAGAGGGTCTCCGGAGCAGAAACGTTTTGGTTTTAGGTCCGGGGCCCCCCTGCTCCGCGAGATACAGGCACCTCATAAAGGGGGCTGTATCTCGGGGAGCAGGGGGTCCCCGGACCTGAAACCAATGCGGTTCTGCTCCCGAGACCCCCTGCACATGTACACTATGAATAAAAATGTATTTTAAATGTATTTATCTATATTCATTTATTTATTTAGATTTATTTATTTATTTTTTGGCGGCTGCTGTGTGTGAGGTTTTTTTTTTATTGTGGGTAGCAGGGGTGGGTGAAGGGGGTATTAGCCCCAATGGTGGTTGTTTAGGGCTTGCGGGGGGGGTAGCGGGAGGGGTTAACCCCTTCATGACCGTAGCGGTATTAACTGCTACGGTCGGGAAGGGGTTAAGTGCACCCGCAACCCCCCCGCAAGTCCTAAACTCACACCCAGGGCCAAATACCCCCTTCACCCACCCCCGCTACCCACAATAAAGCGGGCACGGTTGGTTAACCCCTTCATTGCCTTAGTGGCTATCAGCTATGGTAATGAAGCAGCATTTCTGTATTTTAATAATATTGTGCAGGAGCAGGGGGCCCCCTGAGCATTAATTTCTGGCTCAGGGGAACCCACTGCTCACTGTACAATGTTATTAAAATACAGAAATGCTGAGGCGCATGCGCGATGGCGAGGAGAGTAGCAGCCTAAGCTGAGAGCTCCCGCATCCGCCGCATAAAACAACGACAGACCAACATTTAAAAATCACGCCACCCGACAATAAATACTACGCACAAACAGGGGAACACATCAGGATGGCCCCACAACATTCCAAAAAAAAATCCACCGGCGACATGCGCAAGTATGTGAGCCGAGCCGCAACGCGGGGGGCCGAGGCTGAAATGGCGCCGGGCTCCATAGCGGGATCCGACTCCGATCGGGAGGAGGAGAGAGAGGACGCGGCAGGCCAGCTCCCGGTACGAAGATGCGACTTCGACCGGCTCTATGCTAATATGAAGTCGCTCTTCCGTGCCGAAATACAAGAGCTGAAACAAGAAATCCAAGGCCTGGGAGAACGTACAGGGGCACTGGAAGACGGCATGGCGGCCTCCAACACCGCAGCAAGAAAGGCTGAGAAGAGAGCGAACCACCTACAGGCGCAAATAGCGGAGTTGGCTGAGCGGCAGGAAGACGCGGAGAACAGAGACCGCAGAAGCAACCTTCGCATTAGAGGCATCTCTGAAGACGTGGCGGATATTAAAGATTTTATAACCCGCTGGCTGTCTGTGTTGTTACCAGGGGTACCTGCGTTGGAGCTGGCAATGGACCGTTCCAGTCAGCCCGGGGCCCCGAGGCATGCAGTTTCGAAGGCACAGCCATCCAACTATACCAGGACCTCTCCCCTGTTACCGTGGCTCGCCGTAAGAAGCTCCAACCGGTTACGAAAATACTGCGGGACAGGGCAGTAAGATACAGGTGGACCTTCCCATTTGGACTACTGGTCCTGCGTAATGGGAAGGCCATCTCGATGAAGGAGCCGGAGGAAGCCCCAGAGTTCCTCCGCAACCTAGGACTGGAGGAAGGCCCTGTCTCAAATAACAGCAGGGAGCGGAGTCCACCTGCAGAGTGGCAAAAAGCCCCCAGCCCCAAAACTCGCAAAAACCGGGCGACAGAGGAGGAGGTGTAGAACGGCGCCCTAAAAGACAAAGTTGAGTTGGCCACAGTTAGGCCCTAGTTTTTCCCTGACTCTTGCCAGAAATACCCTGGAAAAATGCACAAAATGCACGGCAGACGTCCCAGCACGGACCGGAGACCTCTGGATAACTGCTCCTGAAAGAAGAATAGCCGCGGAGCCAAAGCAGCACCCCCTTACCTGAAGTGCCGGTCGTAACGAGGGAAAAGAATTCCAGGAAATCCCCGTGACACGCAAGACCAAGAAGATGGCGCCATCAGACCGCATGGAGGGATCACCAGCACCTACCGGACGTGGAGGTCATTTCGGCGGGAAGAGTCCACGAGGAGACATCCGCTTCCCCCGACATCCGGCGACTCACTGATGGCACCCGGAAGGATGTCACAGGAAGCAGCGAGACGGCCATCTTGGATGGGGCACATCCGGCCAGACTCAGCAAATCCCGCGATGCTCCGGCCTCCAGATGCCAGTTGGCACCGGAACCAGATGAGCAGATGAGCAGTCCCCCCCCTCCTGCGCATCAAGTCAATACAAGAAACATGAGCAATCAGCCCTATAACAATCTCAGACAAACGCATTAGACACACAGACCAGGGTTGTGGCCTACAGAGACCAATCACAGATAATAAACTCACCCTTGCCCACCACCCATCATGCAGAGCCATGGTTCGCCCCCCCCCTCCCCATCCCCCTCCCCATCCCTCCCTCCCTTCCCCCCCCCCTCTCCCCCTCCCCCCCCTCCCTCCCTCCCCCTCCCCCCCCTTGCCTCCCCCCCCCTCCTGCGCATCAAGTCAATACAAGAAACATGAGCAATCAGCCCCCCCCCCTCTCCCCCTCCCCCCCTCCATCCCCATCCCTCCCTCCCTTCCCCCCACCCCCTCTCCCCCTCCCCCCCTCCCTCCCCCCCCTCCCTCCCCCCCCGCTCTCCCCCCCCCTCCCCCCCCTCTCTCCACCCCCCCCTCCCCCCGCTCTCCCCCCCCCCCTCTCCCTCCCCCCTCCTCCCCCCACTGCCACCCCCCCCTCCCCCCCCCTCCCCCCTCCCCCCCCTCCCCCCTCCCCCCCCCAAAAAAACAGGGGAAGGAACATACAACAGTCACAATGCCACCAAGCTAACAGCACCCTTTCATAGGCACACACAGGTTACCCTAAACAGCTGGCAAGAGGGCCACGACAATATACAGGCGAGCAGACACGAAGCTGAGGCGCAAAGAGCTGACCGAGGATGCAGCAGTTATAGGATTCGAAGGCGAATTAACAGGGAGACTAAAAGTTTCCGCAGCCAAGGGGACAGCGAGGGCATAAGGGAAAAAATGTTGTGAAGTTGTTGTTTACTATTACTATTTACTATACTACTATGCTATTAAATAGAAAGTTATTTGTTCAAAGGCGGAGGCGGGATGCGCTACGCCCGCCATTGACATGGGACTCCAAGCGGGATCCTGGGTCCTAGCCCCAGGGAGACCCGCACAAGACCCCACTGGGCCGGTACATCTGGGACGAGAGCCCACCCCCACAGGAGGAGGGGAGGTACCTAGGTCCGGACCCCCAGAAGGGGCAGTTATGGTACCCTGGGAGGACTACTCTCATTGGGTCACCAAATGTTTATGTCATTATTTCTTTGTTATGTGTTCTACCCCTATGTCTGCTCCCTTCTGTTTCCCCCGCTCCCAGGCCAAAGACACACGAAGACACACTCTGGGCTCCAGACGTTCTTGGACGACTCGACAACATGGGTCCATCATCCAGACCGCCACCATTAAGAGTCTCACAAACAGCACAAATGGGTAGGGACCTCACGATCATATCCCATAATGTGAAGGGGTTTAACAGCCCCCAGAAACGTCGACTGGCCATGACTGACTACAGACGACTGAACCCGGACATTATCATGTTACAAGAAACACACTTCTCCCGACACCACTCCCCTAAGTTTATTGACAGTAGATATCAGACCTGGGTGTCGGCCGCAGCAAATAAAAAAAAGAGAGGAGTCGCAATTCTATTGCACAACCGCCTATCATTGGATATAATCACCACAAAGAGGGATGCTAACGGTCGGTTCTTAATAGTGGTTGGGACCATTTGTGGCCAGCCACTCACTGTAGCAAATGTATATGCCCCCAGCGACCGCGCAGACTCCTTCTTTGACCGTTTTTTCACGACCCTTCAGAGAATAGCACAGGGTGCTATAATTTTAGGTGGGGACTTTAATCATACTCTCGACCCTCACACGGACAGATGCACTGTAGGCGGACTGAAAAATCCACAGGGTAGAGCTGCCTGGATCAGGGGCCTCCGGGCCAACAACCTGGTTGATATCTGGCGCGAGCAACACCCAGGGGAAAGAGAATACACATTTTACTCCCACCCACATGACCGCTATAGCAGGATAGACTACCTCTTTGTGACCAACAGAATGGTTTCGCAGATCGCCCACACGGGAATCCATGATATTTCATGGTCAGATCATGCACCAGTAGAGCTGCGGTGCACAGATTACGTGCTGGACAGGCCCGGAGCGACATGGAAGCTCAATGAGTTTCTAATTAAAATCCCTGAGGTGGCACAATCAATAGAGGGAAAAATCAGGACATATTTTGACGAGAACACGGGCAGCGTGGCATCTCAGTCTATCCTATGGGAGGCCCATAAGGCGACACTCAGAGGAGAACTCATAGGGATTGCGAGTAGGCGGAAAAAAGAAAGGGACAAAAAGATTCACACTTTACAATCAGACCTAAAAACCCTCTCCGCCCTACACAAACAAAATAAGCAAGCCCAAACCCTTAAGGCATGGCTAGATACCAAAACGCAACTAAATTTACTGATGGCCTCCCGAGCTGAGAAGGAGCTGACCTGGTCTAAACGGAAATTCTATGAACGTGCCAACAAGCCAGATACTCCGCTTGCCCGCAAACTCCAGAATAGGAGTAATAACTTCCACATACAGTCAATTCGAACTAATAAAGGTGGCCTCACTTCTGACCCTAAACAAATTGTCGAAGAGTTCAAAACTTACTATGAGACCCTATATGATGGGGCGAAGGTCTCCCATTGTGAGACCACTCATAGGCAGCTGAAGACGTTTCTGAAAGAGGCAAATTTGCCCAGATTGAGCAGATTGGAAAGGGACGCGCTACAGGTGGATTTCTCAGGTGAGGAAATTTCTGAGGTAATCAAATCACTGAAGTCATCGAAGGCCCCAGGCCCCGATGGTTTCTCTAACTTATATTACAAAAAATTCCGGAAATTATTAGTCCCTCACCTGACTAGGCTATATAACTCATTCTTGGATGGGGCCCCCATACCGAGCCAAATGCTCCAAGCGTCCATATCAGTGATCCCCAAACCAGGGAAGGACCCAGCTGACTGTAAGAGCTATCGGCCAATATCACTAATGAATTCTGATACTAAATTTTTTTCCAAACTATTGGCAAACCGCTTAAACACGGTAATGCCTAAGCTGGTCCACCCAGATCAAGTAGGGTTCATCTGCGGGAGGCAAGCGGCAGATAATACTAGACGGATCATAGACTTAATAGATTTGGCCCAGAAACAGAATAGCCCGTCTATGGCACTTAGCTTAGATGCCGAAAAAGCCTTTGACCGAATTGATTGGCCCTACCTTAAAGAGACGCTTGGGGAGTTCGGCGTGGGAGGGAGAATGCTGAGCGCCATTCTAGCTCTGTATCATGAACGAGGGCGAGGGTCCGGCACCAGGGCTTCCCCTCGGAGGAATTCCCGATACAGAGTGGCACCAGACAGGGTTGCCCCCTGTCCCCACTACTATTCGCGCTATGCATAGAGCCCTTGGCGGCACATATTCGTAATAACCCAGATATAACAGGAATCCAAATTCATGACCAGTCACACAAGGTGGCCCTGTATGTGGACGACATTATCTTAATGTTAACTAAGCCCCTTACCTCCCTGCCAAACTTCTTCAGCCTACTAGATAAATTTAATAAGATCTCGGGGTTCAAAATTAACCAAACTAAGTCAGAAGCTCTAAATTTAAACCTGCCAAAGGCTACCGCAAAATTGATAGAACTAAATTTTAACTTCAAATGGCAAGTCTCCTCGATTAAATAACTAGGGGTTAATATAACCAAAGAATATAGCACCCTATACAAAGCTAATTACCCCAGACTGATAAGGACCCTATTGGAGGATCTCAGACTCTGCTCAGGCTATGCAGTCTCCTGGATCGGCAGGATCCAATGCCTCAAAATGAACCTCCTCCCCAGAATCCTGTACCTATTTCAGACACTTCCGGTGCAGGTGGTCAGGGCTGACATCCTCCGCTTGCAGTCCTCAATGGTGAAATTCGTCTGGGGTAATAAGAAGCCCCGCATCAAGGCTAGTATATTAATTCGCCCAACATTAAGAGGAGGACTAGGGGTACCTTGCTTGATGGCCTTCTTCCGAGCGGCACAATTGACTCAAATCGTACAGTGGCACCTACCGACGGTTCTCCGACGGTGGGTAGAACTGGAGCGTGAATGTAGCTCCCCGGTGGAGTTACAGGACTTAATCTGGCTTCCACAGAGAGTACAAAAATCCGTGGGGATACCGCTTGCGACTATGAGGAGCTCGTTGGCAGTTTTGAGGGACACCAGATTCAGATGTGCGCTTACCACCCAGCACACATATATGACCCCGTTTGTAGGGAACCCTGATTTCGCTCCGGGCATGCCAGGTGGACATATGGGGGCCTGGAAAGCAAAGGGCCTCACAAGGCTGCTACATCTGAAGGGTAGCCCGCTACTTAAATCATTCGACCAAATTAAATCTGAAACCGGGATATCAAACTCCGAATTCTTTAGATACCTTCAGATTAGAGCCTTCTATAACAAAATCCCTAAGCGCCCGAAGCGTACCAATTTCGAGCAGCTGTGTTCAAGAGGAACGACACCTCGGGACTTACTTCTACGATCTACGGAGCGGTAGTCTGCCCTGCGGCCACAGACTATATCAAACTGACTTATAGACAGGCATGGGAAACCGACTTAGGGGAGACCCTAGAAGACGAAGACTGGGACACCATAGTGCTGGCGGCGGCCAAAAGCTCGATCTGCACAACCCTGAAGGAGAACGCATATAAAGTCCTCATGAGGTGGTACCTCACCCCAACCCGATTAGCAAAGTTTGTGAAAGGTTACCCCCCATTGTGTCCCAAACAATGTGGGGAACAAGCAGACTTGCTGCACATGCTGTGGGGTTGCACCAAAGTGGCACCTTTATGGGAGGAAATCCAAAATTGGCTAGAGAGAATTCTCGGAAGACCGGTCCCCCTGGACCCCTGGCTGTTCCTGCTGGGCAGGCGCAGGCGGGGGCTAGGAAGACCGGCACAAATACTGATTGCACATTTTGCAACAGCCATGAGGTGCGAACTCGCGGCACTGTGGAAGCAACCAGACTTACCCACGATGATGAAAATTCGGAACAGAATTTGGTATGTCTGCCGGATGGAACAATTGACGAGTCTGGTCAATGACACCGGCACAAATTTTCTAAAAATATGGGCCCCTTGGCTAGACCAATCTGACATCCCTGGGGTGAATGCCACCAATATTCTGCAGTGATAATAGCAGATGCGTTCTCCTTCGTGGCAGCGGCACAGACAACGACAGGTTAGAACACCGATAGGGCAGACACGCGATGACCATGCGGAGACGGACAGTCGGCTCCCTCGAAACAACTACAGTGCCGGTGGCTCAAGAGCACAATCTGGAGACACATTCCATCTGGCCGTCCTGACTGGCCGTCTTACCTGGCCGCCCCCCCCCCTCCCCCCCCTCCCCCCCCCCCTTGTTTTCTTTTCCCTAAGTCTGTCCTGTACGTCTTGTATGTCCTTAATTTTATTTCTCCTGCAGTTGATGCTGTAAAATAAAATGTTGGGTTCAGGAGCACTCATATAAGATAGCGGGTTGTCAGATATTGTATGTACTGTACCTTGACCCAATAAAGAAATTTTTTGTTGAAAAAAAAAAAATACAGAAATGCTGCTTCGTTACCATAGCACATAGTCGCTAAGGTAAGGAACAAGTGTTTATTTATATATGTGTTTTATTTATACTGTAGATGTGCAGAGGGTCTCCGGAGCAGAAATGTTTTGGTTTTAGGTCCGGGGCCCCCCTGCTCCCCGAGATACAGGCACCTCATAAAGGGGGCTGTATCTCGGGGAGCAGGGGGTCCCCGGACCTGAAACCAACGCGGTTCTGCTCCCGAGACCCCCTGCACATGTACACTATGAATAAAAATGTATTTTAAATATATTTATCTATATTCATTTATTTATTTATTTATTTAGATTTATTTATTTATTTTTTGGCGGCTGCTGTGTGTGAGTTTTTTTTATTGTGGGTAGTGGGAGTGGGTGAAGGGGGTATTAGCCCCAATGGTGGTTGTTTAGGGCTTGCAGGGGGGGGTAGCGGGAGGGGTTAACCCCTTCATGACCGTAGCGGTATTAACTGCTACGGTCGTGAAGGGGTTAAGTGCACCCGCAACCCCCCCGCAAGTCCTAAACTCACACCCAGGGCCAAATACCCCCTTCACCCACCCCCGCTACCCACAATAAAGTGGGCACGGTTGGTTAACCCCTTCATTGCCTTAGCGGCTATCAGCTAAGGTAATGAAGCAGCATTTCTGTATTTTTAATAATATTGTGCAGGAGCAGTGGGCCCCCTGAGCATTGATTTCTGGCTCAGGGAACCCCTTGCTCACTGTACAATATTATTAAAAATACAGAAATGCTGCTTCGCTACCATAGCACATAGCCGCAAAGGTAAGGAACGAGTGTTTATTTATATATGTGTTTTATTTATACTGTACTGCTACGGCCGAGTTTATTCGAGCATTTGCCCGTTCTCGGCCGCAGCAGTAACCTGGCGCGCGCCGGAGGGTGCCGGGCGCGCGCCGAAGCTTCGGAGGAGAGGCCCGCCGATCGGGGCTTCCCCCTCTCCTCACCGGGTCCGCCGGGTCCCCCGGAACGTCCCGCCGCCGTCCTCACATCCGCGCGACACCAGGGCTCCCTCGGGGAGCCCTGGGCATGCGTACAGGCGGCACAGACACCCGAAGACGCGTGACCGCGCATCGGTGATGCGCGGCACGCTGAGGGAGTGCGGCTCGCAAGCCGAGACATATCCCGGCTTGCGAAATGAGCCGTACTCAAATAAAGTGTGCCGCCTGTGTACATGTGCAGAGGGTCTCCGGAGATGAACCGCTGTGGTTTTAGGTCCGGGGACCCCCTGCTCCCCGAGATACAGGCCCCTTTAGGTGGTGCCGGTATCCCTCTGCTTGGTTTACAGGCCGCGGTCACGTGATCGGGATCTTTAAATTCAGAGGGATACCGGCACCTCATAAAGGGGGCTGTATCTCGGGGAGCAGGGGGTCCCCGGACCTGAAACCAACGCGGTTCAGCTCCCGAGACCCCCTGCACATGTACACTATGAATAAATATATTTTAAATAATTTTTAATGTGCCAATGTTTGCGCAGAGAGAGCAGCGGATCTCTCTCTGCTGCAAACACATCTCGCCCCCGCCGGCCCACAGTATCATTGATGTTTTTATACAGTAATGTATGTGTACTGTTCTGTATGTTAGGGGTTATAGGGGACGGCTTCAAAGACAACAGCTCGCAAACGCCCCCATGTGGTTTTACACTGCATTGCAGTATTGCAGCCAGCGGGAATAAAATGTTTAAATCACAGCCGGGAAAATAACGCAATACACTCCGTGCGAAAACGATACAAAACCGAACATCACCGGGATATTCCGAAATTCGCGGAACTAGCCGAGTTAGAATAAAGTTGGTCGCCTCTGTATTAGCCTCCCTTCTACGGTCCTTCAGGCTATCAATTCAGAGATCAGCTTATCTGCTCCTGATCCCTTACTATGCTCTGAGTCTCCCCTTGTGGCTTCTAGGGTCTCCCCAGCACTCCCTGTGTTAACCCTTGGCTTCTCTCTGACTCCTAAAGTAGAGCCTGACTGCCTGCTCTCCACCTCTGCGGTAGTCTGTGAGATGTCTATCACCTTTTCTAAGATTCCTGTTTTGCAAGGTATTTCTCCTATTAAGTCTGTGATACCTGCAATTCCTGTAATTGGTTCTCAATCACCCACTTCAGTGACAAGCAAGATGTTGCTTGGTTCTATTGGATAGTCTACCCCAGTTTCTTTTACGGATCATGCCACAGCCTCCGGGATGATTAAAGATGACTTTAAGTCTGGGATGCCCACTCCTTTAATAATACTGTTTCACGCTGATTCGCCCACAGTATTCGGGGTATCCACTACTGACTGTATGTCTACTACCACGGAATCAGGGGTATCGCATTTGGAACTTTCAGTAATACCCGCTGTGTCCCTTTTTTCAAAAAAGCCCGTCTTTAAGATGGACTTGAATTTCTCTGTGTCTCCCACAATACTTGGGGTACTTAATATTGACTGTCCTGTCGCAAAACTAGGGTTACCTCTCAGGAAGGTGCCTGGAACTACCGATGTTAAGAACCCTATGTTTAAAACAGTAATATTTCGCATTGCTTCTCCCACAGTATCATGCGAGACCTGGGTACCTGGGACCTCCACTCCTAAGCCAAGCTCTAGTTCTCTGTTTTCTTTCTCTGTGTTGGAGGTACCCAGCGTTAACCTCAAGACTATTATTCCTAAGGCTGATGCACCGCTTAACCACCTGCCTGTTTTTTTGGATAAAATCTGTTTTCTCACCTTTCAAACAGACTCCTTACTCGCAGGTCTCTGTGCGGTGCCTAAAGTGCCCTTTCTGGATGGCATTTGGCCTTTCTCTAAGACGAAGACACCCTTACTGGACCTCGTCGCTTTACCTGAAGCGTCCGTCCCTATTCTCTATGGTTCCACTATGGGTATAGACATGCTTATTATGTCCTTCGCCAAGGCCACAATTTCGGAGTTGATTCTCTCTAAAGATCACAAACCAAAGGAAGTGGATCCTTCAACTGCCAGTACCATGAGTTGCATACACACTGCTACAGACTCTCGCAAATTGCTTGGGATAGCAACCCTGCTTTGTATCAAAAGTACCGCTGCAATAGTGTTTAGTGAACCCTCCCGCCCCATTCCCTCGCTAACCATCACCCGGAATTCCTTGGAAGCTAAAGACTCTCGCAACTTCCTCCGTGCTGATTTCACCAAAGACATTGCCTTCTCTGAAGGTCCCTCTACCATTTTTGTCTGACAATCTGTGTCCTGTGTCCCGTACTCTTGGACTATTACTATGCACCGGACACCTGCTACTGCCCTTCTGATGTTCCCATTCCGGAGCCCTCATGTCCCGTTGTCCATGTACCAAGAACTGCAGTGCCACCGCTGTCTTTTATGGCACTCGCCAATGTACACCTGGATTGTGGACCTAATTCTCGACGGAGACACTTCAGGAACAACTCAATGTCTCCCAAACCTATGAATGGTCCTGTCCACCCAGGCTTCTCACCCAGTGGTGGGGGTACTGTAAGGAATCCCAACAAACTATGGACTTTCAACGCCACCTCTCGCCTAAGGAGGTTTAGGAACAATTCCATGTCCCCCATATCTGTGATGGTTCCTGTTCGTCCGGAGGTCTCACCTGAAGGGGGGGTACTGTAAGGAATCCACTACTGGCTTTGACTATAGCCTTGCAGACCTATGCAGTTGCAAGCTTCCTCTGGCAATCTATGGCACATGTGCTGCTTCTCATTGCAGCTTCTGCCCTGTGCTTCAGCATTGGAGGAATACTCACACACCCTCCTCCTGTGATTGGATCTCCGCCCTTTATATCCTGGGCGTTGGCACTGAACCAGTGCCGAGCATAAATTCCTACCCTTGACGTTACTGTCTCTGCCACAAGCCACCCTGGCTTGTATCCTGGTGTACTAACCTTTCTGGTTCTTGTACCTGTTTCCTGAGGCCGCCTGCTAGTTCCATGCGGGGGCCCGTTCCTGACTTCTCTGCTGAAGCGTTGTTTTCTGAGGCCGCCTGCTAGTTCCATGCGGGGGCCTGTTCCTGCCTGCTGTCTCCCCCTGCTGAGACCGGCGTCATGGGCCGAGGCCGCTCCTCATGAAGAGGTCACTCCCGCGCTCACGCTCCTAAGCTGAAGCGGGGAACTCCTGACTACCTGTTGCCGAACTCCTGCTTGAATAACGACGATGCTGCCTTCTCCACTCCTAACCCTGCTACTTACGACTATGAACTGCGCACTCCGGATCAGTCTGCGCGGACTAAGGTCGGTGATTATATAACCCCACCTCAGCCCCGCGGTCCGGTCCCGGTTTGTGGCGAGCACAATCGTAACAATAACCCACCCACTAAATAACCCACCCACCCACTAAATAACACACCCACCCACTAAATAACCCACCACACAGTCAATAAATAACCCACCCAGTCACTAAATAAATGTCACTAAATAACCCACCCAGTCACTAAATAAATGTCACTAAATAAAGTCACTAAATAACCAAAAGTCACTAAATAATAGTCACTAAATAAAAGTAACTAAATAACCCACCCACCCAGTCACTAAATAAACCCAGTCACTAAATAAAGTCACTATATAAAGTCACTAAATAAAGTCACTAAATAAAAGCCCAGTCACTAAATAAATCACCCAAGTCACTAAATAAAGTCACTAAATAACCCAAGTCAATAAATAAAGTCACTAAATAACCCAAGTCACTAAATAAAACACAGTCACTAAATAAACCCCACCCAGTCACTAAATAAAGTCACTAAATAAACCCCAGTCACTAAATAAAGTCACTAAATAACCCGTCACTAAATAACCCACCCAGTCACTAAATAAAAGTCACTAAATAAGCCACCCACCCCTTGCCTTTCACCCCCCCTTGCCCCCCCTTTCCCCTGCCTCCCCCCTTGCCCTGCCTCCCCCCTTGCCCCTGACTTCCCCCCCCCCCTTGCCCCTGACTCCCCCCCCTTGCCCCTGCCTTCCCCCCTCCCTTGCCCCTGCCTGCCTCCCCCCATTGCCCCTGCCTTCCTCCCCCTTGCCCCTGCCTTCCTCCCCCCTTGCCCCTGCCTTTCACCCCCCCCTGCCCCTGCCTTTCACCCACCACCTCACACCCTTCCCAACGTAGTGGAACCGCCACACTGCACTCACCAGCCACTCGCCGACTCACAAAAACTTTACAATAAACCATTTTTAAACAACATCGGATTACATTTTCTTCCATGTTTCTTTTCAACATTATTATACAACCTTTCCACCAAATACTCAACCTATTCTTACCCTATTTAGAAATACTACCTATTACAGATTTACATCCCGGGCAACGCTGGGTATATCAGCTAGTAGATATATATATAATATATGGGCATGATGAAGCCACTGTACAAATGAATGGGTGAAGGGTGCGGGTAGTTGCCTGGGGAGGGTGGTTAGGCCTCATGGGTGGGTATTGGGGCAGGGTAGGTTAACCCCTTAATTACTTTTGTGGTTATTAACTGCTAAGTTGATTAAGTAATTAAGGGACATTAGAATGTATTTGCATGTATTTTACTGGCAACGGAGGACAGGGACCTTGCTGGCGAGGATGGCCTTCATATTGCTTTGGTAAGTAGAACTGTTACTTTATGTATGCTGGTTAATGTGTTTATCATGTGTCGCCACTATTGTTTACATGTCACACGTTACGTGACGTGGATGCTATAAAAATGGTTGCGACACTGGCACACGATGCCCTATACCGGGGCCTGTAACTCAGGAAGCAGGGGGTCCCTGAGGCTGAATCCATGTGGTTCAGCTCAGGAAACCCCCTGCTCCCACTCACTATTAATAAAAATACATTAAAGCAGCTTCATTACCTTAGCAGCTATTCGCTAAGGCAATGAAGGGGTTAAGGCATAATTGCATGTTTATTGGGGACAATGTTCCCCAATAAACATGGCATATACAACACACACACCCGCACACTATTAATAAAAATGACATTAACGCAGCTTCATTACCATAGCGGCTATCCGCTACGGTAATAAATTATGCTTATTGATCTGTGTATTTTGAGACAAGTGTAGATGTGCAGGGGGTCTCCAGAGCAGAACCACATTGGTTTGAGGTCCAGGGACTGCCTGCTTCCTGAGATACAGGCCCTGTTATGGGGTGCCGGTATCTCTCTGCTTTGTTTATATCCCACGGTCACGTGATGGGACATCTCAAAGCGTAGGAGATTCTGGCACCACATAACGGGGCCTTTATCTCGTGATGCAGAGGGTCTCCGGACCTGAAAACAATGTGGTTCAGCTCCGGAGACCCCCGGCACATCTACACTATGAATAAAAATGTTATTAAAAATATTTTTTTCCCGGCAACATTTGCGCAGAGAGGCGGATCTCTTTCTGCTGCAGACAGATCTCGGCGGGGGAG
>NC_134485.1:6150129-6192577 GCF_040206685.1 Ascaphus truei | reverse complement strand
TGAGGGTGGAGGGGGAGAGTGGAGGGTGGAGTGGAGGGGGTGTGTGGATGGTGGAGGGGGAGTGGAGGGGTGGAGGGGGGGAGTGGAGTGTGGAGGGGGAGGAGTGGAGTGTGGAGGGGGGGAGTGGAGGTTGGAGGGGGAGGAGTGGAGGGGGGGATTCGAGGGTGGAGGGGGGAGTGGAGGGTGGATGGGGAGAGTGGAGGGTGGAGGGGTGGAGTGGAAGGTGGAAGGGGGAGTGGAGTGTGGATGGGGGGGAGTGGAGGGTGGAATGGTGGAGGGGGAGGGGCAGTGGAAGGGGGAGGTTGGAGGGGGGAGTGGAGGGTGGAGGGTGGAGGGGGGTGGATTGTGTAGGGGGGGAGTGGAGAGGGGGAGTGGGGGAGTGGAGGGGGGGAGTGGAGGGGGGGTGAGTGGAGGGTGGAGGGGGGGAGTAGTGGGTGGGTGAGTGGAGGGTGGAGGGGGGGATGGAGTGGGGGAGGGAGTGGAGGAGGGGGGGAGGAGTTTGAGGGGGAAAAGATTGGAGGGGGGAGGGAGTGGAAGGGGATGGGGGTGTGAGGGGGTGTGAGGGTGTGGGGGGGAGGGAGTTGAGGGTTGTGGAGGGGAGGGAGTGGAGGGGGATGGAGGTGATGGGGGGAGTGGAGGGTGGAGGGGGGAGTGGAGGGGGGTAGTGGAGGGTGGAGGGTGGGAGTGGAGGGGGGAGAGGAGAGTGGAGGGGGGTGGAGGATTGGAGTGAAGGGTGGAGGGGAGTGGAGGGGGGAGTGGAGGGTGGAGGGGGGGAGGGGAGGGTGGAGGGGGGAGTGGAGGGTGGAAGGGGGAGTGGAGGGTGGAGGGGGGAAGTGGAGGGGGGAGTGGAGGGGGGAGTGGAGGGGGGAGTGGAGGGGGTGGACTGGAGGGTGGAGGGGGAGGGAGTGGAGGAGAGGGGAGGGGGTTGATGGGGGGGAGAGTGGAGGGGGGAGGAAGTGGAAGGGGGTGGGGGGAGGGAGTGGAGGGGGATGGAGGTGATGGGGGGGAGTGGAGGGGGGAGTGGAGAGTGGAGGGGGGTGGAGGAGGGGAGTGAAGGGTGGAGGGGGAGTGGAGAGGGGGAGAAGAGGGGGAGTGGAGGGTGGAGGGGGGCAGTGGAGGGGGGGAGTGGAGGGTGGAGGGGGGAGTGGAAGGTGGATGGGGGGAGTGGATGGTGGAGGGGTGGAAGTGGAAGGTGGAAGGGGGAGTGGAGGGGGGGAGTGGAGGGGGAATGGTTGAGGGGGAGTGGGAGGGGCAGTGGAAGGGGGAGGTTGGAGGGGGGAGTGGAGGATGGAGGGTGACTGGATTGTGGAGGGGGGAGTGGAATGGGGGAGTGGAGGGGGAGTGGAGGGTGGGTGAGTGGAGGGTGAAGGGGGGAGTGGAGGGTGGGGAGTGGAGGGTGGAGGGGAAGGAGTGTAGGGTGGAGTGGAGGGTGGAGGGGGGGAGTGTATGGTGGAGGGGGGAGTGGAGGGGGGGGGAGTGTAGGGTGGGGCTAGTTCAGGGTGGAGGGAGGCAGTGGAGGATGGGGGAGTGTGTGGAGGTGGAGGGGGGTGGAGTGTGGAGGGGGATGGAGGGTGGAGGTGTTATTCTCTTATTTGCTACTCATTAGCTGAGGGGATTGATGGGGGAGAGGGGGTGGCTGAGGGCTGGGATTGGCAATGGTTTTGCTAGTGCATTTTTCTATGTCGTGGCAAGGCGAGTGGAGGGGGCTGGGCTGTGTGCTCTTCTTTTGGTCACCATTTTCCTTGCGTATTTTTCGTTTGTTTCCGTTCTATTTCTTTTCCTTCGTATTCCAAATGTTTTTCCTTCAATGTCCTTTTTCCTTCTATCCTATTCTTTCTTTATCCTGACTCAATCGTTCTTTCTTTTATCCTATTCTTTTTTTCTATCCTTATTTCCGTCTTTCTTTTTTTCCTTCTATTCTTTGTTTTCCTTCTATTTCTTGTTCTTTTATCTTTCTATTCTTTCTTTTTCTTTCTTTCTAATCTTTGTTCCCTCTATTGCTTTTTTCCTTTCTATTCTTATTTTAGTTGTTATTTTTTCTTGTCTATTCTTTTTCTATTCGATTTTATCCTTTTTTAGTTTTTTTCTTTCTTGGTTGCATTCTTAGCCGTTCTTTGGCTTCTATCATTTTTTCTTTCCTTTCTTTTTATCCTTATTTTTTAGTTCATTTCTACTCCTTTTCTTGGGTTATTGATTTCGGGTGGGAACCAGGCGGGCCATATGTATACGTCATAATTCATGTCATCCGCTTGCCCCCCCCCCATCCGAGCGTCCCTTTACCCGCTGTCTCGGCGGCTGGCCGCACCCCCCCTGCTTGTTCTCCAATGTCACGGGCCTCTCCCTCCCCCCCGCTCTCCCCTCCCCCCGTTCCCCGAAGGCTCGGGCCGCTTCCCCCCCCCCCCGCCGGGCTGCTTTGTCCCGCCAATGGAGGTGTGTGCAGGCGGCGGCAGGAAGCCGCCATATGTGATTCTGGCCTGAGGCGGGAGGTAATGGTAGCGCTCCCCCAGCCGGCTGCTCCGCTTCTTGTTCCTGGGCGGTTGAGGCGGGACACGCAGGGCTGTTCTGCAGCAGGGTGTAAGATGTGAGGCAGGAGGGGTGTGAGGCGCAGGGTTGTAAGGTGTGAAGCGCAGTGTCACGGTAGCTTATGACAAGATATAATGAACACCAAATATCTGGGTTGAACTGAACGAGGCTTAGATATAATAAAATATATTTAATTCCTTGAAAAAGGTGAACACATCAATATAGTACAATTAACAGACAAGAAGGTAAACACTTACTTAGGGTTGGGGAATGGAGAAGTATCCGCTAGCAATTCTCCATCAATCGGTGACATTCCAGGTGGAATCAGAAGTAAACTAAAAACTGTAGGGTTGACACAGTTTATATACCTGTGTAACCCTATTCTTTACATTGAATACAGACTATTGGTGAACAATTATCTGTATCCAATTCCCTAACGTGGAGACACAGATTAACCCATGCCCCCCAGCTAATTAGCCCATGTGTACTGGGACTCTATGGGTAGCCCCATAATTAAATCAGGGGCAACGATCAGTTTACCAAATGAAGTATCTGCATTGTTTGTAGGTGTAGACATAACACTTACAAACCACTCCAGTTTGATGATTTTCCACCCTCAGGTAACAATTAGACTGGCAGAGTCTGTTGTTGATTGATTAATACTTAGTCTCTAGACATTGGGTCGCCCCTCTGACCATCTTTTTCCCTTTGTGCAAAGGAATCTCTGCAGGATTTTATCCCTGCCTTGGAAACAACATTAAAAGTGAAACATGGGAACAGGGGAAAATACATTTTCAATGTATAACAAGGTGCAAACCACATCCCTGGACCGCAGTCCAGTTAACCTCTTGTCTCTCTGGTGAGGTCAGGGGATGGCCATATGGGGTGCAACCCCTTTAATACCGGGCCACCCCCTTTCTCCCTCCACACGCAGGGTGTAAGGTGTGAGGCGCAGGGTGTAAGGTGTGAGGCGCAGGGTTTAAGGTGTGAGGCGCAGGGTGTAAGGTGTGAGGTGGCACACCTGTGGAGGGGTGTGAGGAGCAGGGTGTACTGTCTTACCTGGGCTGCTGCACATCGTGTGGTAGGCCATTATAGGCGGACGCTCACAGAGGTATGCAAGAGAGACTGATTATTGTGAAAATAAAGAAGGTTTTTTATTGCGTCTGTTTCCTTAACATCAGGAAACCATCCAAACAAGGGGTAAACAAAGCTTCTATTCATTTGGGAGTATTTCTAGTGAAACACTATGCAGTTCACAACTCCCTTAGATAAGCATGTCTCCCAGCCCCCAAAACATATAGCATGAAATAAGCAGATATAAGAAGTCTCTTAAGAATGAAAGTCTTATCTGTTCCTTGGAGGGAAAATCTTCTCTGTACCTGGTTCAGCTCCCTTTCCTCAGGGTGTGTCAGTATTCAGGTTTAGAAGTTGTCCCTGTGTCTTGAAAGTAGCAATGCTGTGTCTTCTGGCAGAGCTCAAGACAGGTTGTGAGAGTAAAGACAATATCTGCTCTCTCTCCAAAGTTCAGCTCAGGTATGAGCAAAGGAGTCCTACTTCCTGTCCCAAAAGACAGGCTTTTGTAAGCAATCTAATCAGGCAGGTGGTGTTTGTTAATTGACTACCAGCAGTTAACCACCACACTGTTGGATTAGAGGCACATTACTTGAACAGTGATAACTCCCCTCTTACAGCCATCTTCGAGAGGAGCATGCAGTGTGTGTGTGACCACACCGGACAATGAGAGGTGTGCGGGGTCAGGCAGACCAAGGGAGCCATCTCATTGGCCTGAGGCGAAGTGACAGGCCGAAGGTCCAATGGTAGACACAGGGAGACACAGGACAGACAGACAAACACACATACAATGGTTTGAGAAATATATATATAGATATATAGATAGCATAGTTACCAGTCCGTGAACTAATAAAGGAGACAGCATACAGCAAGGAGTGATTCAAAAATGATGTATTCAAAACACACTGTTACACGAAATGGCAACGTTTTGGTCCCAGAGGGAGACCTTCCTCAGGGCCGTGCAACCATCAACTGTAGGTGGCTCACCTATATACCCCACCATAAGTGCACATAAACCACATGCAACCAATCACCAGCACCCAATCTATGTCATTATGCACCTCACCTGGTGATCTCCCAGCTTCAACCAATCTGCTGCAGATAATGCATGTAACGCAGTCCCCCACCACAGGGCATTCAATCAATTACTCAGAACGGGCCATTCTGATGTCTCTACACTGGCGACACACTTTATTCGAGCTCGGCTAGTCCCACGAATTCGGGTATACCCGGGTGTATTGAGGTTTGTGACTGTTTTCTGCCCGAGTGCATTGGGTTATTTTCCAGGCAGGGATTGAAGCATTTTATTCCCGCTGGCTGCAATACTGCACAGTATATATATATATACTGCATTACAATTCATGAATTTATGCCATCTGGTAGACACGCGAAGCATTGCAGCCTATTAAATCCTAATCATTATCATTTAACAGATCAGCCGCCCGTCAGCCAGGCATGAACCCAGGCTGGGAAGGCAAACGCAACGGGGCTTGTCAGAGGTGAGGAGCGGCACATTCCAGGTATCTGCCAGGTACATACTGGGTATTTGCTCGAATGAAGTGTGTCGGTGCAGTATGTGGCGTCTAGTGCCGACAGACGTCGTGCAGACCCCACTGCGCACGAGCGAGCAGGACTGCTGCGAGCCGAGAACCCAATAGGGCAGACATCACTGCGAACTGTCTCCAATTGCAGTGAGCATCAAAGAATGCCCTGGCAACCACGGACGCCAGTTAACAGCATTGCGAATGCGCATTAGCACTAATAGGCCACTTGGGACAGCACTGCGTAAGCCTGCATAGTCAGGAGACATGAAGCAAAAAGGGGATATTAGAGCAACTTCAGGCAGCTGGAGCTAAAGACAGGAGATATCTGATTGACAAAGTTGAGACATTAGGGGGTCTAGCATAACAACATAACAGCATTTAGGATGAAGCCATTTTGTGTGAATATTTCAATCCGCCATCTTGTCTTGTCTCTGTGAGTCTTAATTTCTGTGTTTCATTTCTGTATAAACAAATGTGTGAAGCAGAGAATGGAATGTTTTCGCTCTTAGCTGACTTTATTGATCCTTCCTCATCCAATCAGCTTCAAATTGAAAGTGTAAAAAGGCCAAAGGTTGTGAGAATCCATGAGATAAGCTTAGATTCTTGCAGCGAAACTGGTTATCACACAATATGCCAGGTGGCAGAATAGGCACATCCCATTTAACCCCATATTGGTTTTTAGCTGACAGGCAGCTTTTCAATATTGTTACTGCTGCGGCAGACTTTATTCTAACAAATCACCGGTTTGTCCCTGGCTGGTTCCTGGAATGCGACACTGTTCAACAGGAGCATGCCGCGTTCCTTTTGCTTTCCAAGCCACGGGTCATGCCCGGCTGACGTGCGGTTGATGTGTTAATTAATAATGATTCAGGATTTAATAGGCTGCAATGCTTCGCTTGTCCGCCAGATGGCATAAATTCATGAATTGTAATGCAGTATATATATACTGTATAACAACAACCCCTATAACCCCTAACATACAGTACTGTACACATACAGTACTGTATATGCACATCAATGATACTATGGGCCGGCGGGGGCGAGATGTGTTTGCAGCAGAGAGAGATCCGTTGCTCTCTCAGCGCAAACATCGGCACATTAAAAATTATTTAATATACATTTTTATTCATAGTGTACATGTGCAGGGGGTCTCGGGAGCTGAACCACATTGGTTTCAGGACTGGGGACCCCCTGCTTCCCGAGATACAGCCCCCTTTATGAGGTGCCGGTATCCCTCTGCATTTAAAGGTCCCGATCACATGACCGCGGCCTGTAAACCAAGCATAGGGATACCGGCACCCCCTAGAGGGGCCTGTATCTCGGGGAGCAGGGGGTCCCCGGACCTAAAACCAAAACGTTTCTGCTCCGGAGACCCTCTGCACATCTACAGTATGAATAAAACACATATATAAATAAACACTCGTTCCTTACCTTAGCGGCTATGTGCTATGGTAGCGAAGCAGCATTTCTGTATTTTAATAATATTGTACAGTGAGCAGGGGGTTCCCTGAGCCAGAAATCAATGATCAGGGGACCCCCTGCTCCTGCACAATATTATTAAAAATACAGAAATGCTGCTTCATTACCATAGCTGATAGCTGCTAAGGCAATGAAGGGGTTAACCCACCGTGCCCGCTTTATTGTGGGTAGCGGGGGTGGGTGAAGGGTGTATTTGGCCCTTGGTGTGAGTTTAGGACTTGCGGGGGGGGGTTGCGGGTGGACTTAACCCCTTCACGACCGTAGCAGTTAATACCGCTACGATCATGAAGGGGTAAACCCCTCCCGTTACCCCCCCGCAAGCCCTAAACAACCACCGTTGGGGCTAATACCCCCTTCACCCACCCCCGCTACCCACAATAAAAAAAACTCACACACAGCAGCCGCCCAAAAAATAAATAAATAAATTTAAATAAATAAATAAATAAATGAATATAAATAAATTCATTTAAAATACATTTTTATTCATAGTGTACATGTGCAGGGGGTCTCGGGAGCTGAACCGCGTTGATTTCAGGTCCGGGGACCCCCTGCTCCCCGAGATACATCCCCCTTTATGAGGTGCTGGTATCCCTCTGCATTTCAAGGTCCCGATCACGTGACCGCGGCCTGTAAACCAAGCAGAGGGATACCGGCACCCCCTAAAGGGGCCTGTATCTCGGGGAGCAGGAGGTCCCCGGACCTAAAACCAAAACGTTTCTGCTCCGGAGACCCTCTGCACATGTACAGTATAAATAAAACACACATATCAATAAAGAATCGTTCCTTACCTTAGCGGCTATGTGCTATGGTAGAGAAGCAGCATTACTGCACCGACACACTTTATTCGAGCAAATACCCGGTATGTAACTGGCAGATACCTGGAATGCGCCGCTCCTCACCTCTGACAAGCCCCGTTGCATTTGCCTTCCCAGCCTGGGTTCATGCCTGGCTGATGGGCGGCTGATCTGTTAAATGATAATGATTAGGATTTAATAGGCTGCAATGCTTCGCGTGTCTACCAGATGGCATAAATTCATGAATTGTAATGCAGTATATATATATGTACTGTGCAGTATTGCAGCCAACGGGAATAAAATGCTTCAATCCCTGCCGGAAAATAACTCAATGCACTCGGGCAGAAAACAGTCACAAACCTCAATACACCCGGGTATACCCGAATTCGTGGGACTAGCCGAGCTCGAATAAAGTGTGTCGCCAGTGTACTTTATTTTAATAATATTGTACAGTGAGCAGGGGGTTCCCTGAGCCAGAAATCAATGCTCAGGGGGCCCCCTGCTCCTGCACAATATTATTAAAAATACAGAAATGCTGCTTCATTACCATAGCTGATAGCCGCTAAGGCAATGAAGGGTTAAGGCAGAATAGCATGTTTATTGGGGAGTGAAACTGGATAATCGTGTTTATCCTATCAGGTGCATCTAGAGTCAGTGTAGTTATCGCTGCAGATGAAAATATGTAAGTAAACGTTTAGCCATAAGAAAGCAACTGGCCCAGCTCAGGGCACTAAATGTTGAATGCACTCACGGTTTGGGGAGTAGTTTCACCGTGATCCGGTCCTCAGTGACTGTGTAGTTGCACCGCCAACCCTGTCGTGACTAGACGTCACATGGGGCGGTCACGCGACCGGCGGTGTTCTCCTCTGGTGTCGGTGGATGGGGACCGGTGAGCTCCCTATCTCAGCTGAGCTGCTGGTCTCTGTGTTGAAAACGCTGTCTCCGGCGAATCTGCGGCGTGTTGTGAGGTGGTTACGTGACCGGCGGAACTCCCCCCCATGTGCAGCGACTACTCGGCGTGCAATCCAGCAGTCAGCAGAATGTGAAAACCTCCAGCAGCAGCGGGAAGAATTGCGGAGCACAGCCGAAGAACGAAACAGGTTATAGACGTGGGTGGTGACTACAAAAGGTTTATTGAAACAGACAGGTGTAACTGGTGGATCCTCTGACGCGTTTCAGCCCTAGGGCCTTTGTCAAAGAGTGTTTATAGGGGACATTTGATTTGCCCCCAATAAACATTGCAATAAACAACATACAGTACACCCCTGTGTATTAAAAATACATAAACAATAAATACATTACATACATATTTTTAATGTGTGTGTTAAACCTCCCTGCCTTTACTGTAATCTATGTAAAAAAAAACTCCCCCTATTGTGTGTGTTAAACCTCTCTGCCTTGAATGTAATCTATGTAAATTCCACTTCCCCTATTGTGTCTGCTAAACTTCCCTGATTTGACTAATCTGTGTAAGCCCCCCTCCCCCTATTGTGTGTGTTAAATCTCCCTGCCTGTGTTTCTGTGAGTGCAGTGTACGGTATGTAAATGTGGGCAGGGGGAAGGCGATCCCGTGTAAATAACCACACCCACACCCACTACCCACTACCCACCTGCCCATGGCCCCTCCGCTGCTGCAAAACAGAGACAAAAATTAAAACATACAAAGTAATGTCCCCTAACCCCTTAATCACCATAGCGGTTATTAACCGCTACAGTCATTAAGGGGTTAACCCACCCACTCCCACCACTCGGGATGCCTACATACCCTCCCACACTAACCCCCCCGTGAGGCCTAACCACCCTCACCCAGTACCCACAAGGGAGGCCTACCCACATACCGTTGGGGAAACAACCCCCCCACCCCAAGTACCTACAATAAAAACAATACAGTTACCCACAATAAACATCATTCTATTTATTAAATACATTACCCACCCCCTGTGCCTCCCCATAAATACATGATTTATTCTTTTACATACAGGGTTCATAACGCAGCCCCACGCGAGTCCCCGGTGGGCTTGCGGGGCACTTGGACAGACCTACAGGGTAACAGCAGCCCTTTTTAAACAGGTTCTGGAGGCCTGCTGGTGGATCCCGCCAGCACCATAGCCCCCAGGTGGTCTCCTTGGGTAACCGTGGGCCACAATTGGGTCCCCACGGTAGGCCCGCGGATGTCTGGGAGCCCCGGGTCAGACCCACAGGTGTCTGCGGGGCCTCGGGTGGTTCCCACGGGGGTCTGGGGAACTCACGAGTGCTCACTATGGGTCCGCGGTGCCCCCCAGAAGTGGGACCACACAGCTTCATCCCCGCAGACTACGGGTCAGCTGTGCCCCCACAGATGTGAGGCCACCGCTTCATCCACTTATTATCCAGATATGGATAATAGATTAATTGCCCATTATTAAAAACATTAACTAGCATATTCAAATAAATAAAGTACTACTGACCTCATCAATACGAAGTGTCCGTCGCCAGCAACATCCTTGTCTTGCCCACAAAATACAAAGCCAAAACAAAGCCAATACATTGCAAGTACATTCAGATATCAATTAACCCCTTAAACACCTTATCAGATAATAACCGCAAAGGTAAGTAAGGGGTTAAGCCACACTGGTCCGATACCCACCCTTCACCCATGAATTTGTCATGGCTTCATCATGCAACTATATATATATATATATATATATATATATATATATATATATATATATATATATATATATATATATATATATATAGTATATACACTCACATGATGAACCAATATACAAATAAATGTAGAAGGGTTATCAAAACCATACTGTCCTACTAATTACACTTCTCCATAAAGACAAACTACAATAAAATCAATTTCCTTTAATAATCCTAACTGATCTTACAATCTAAATCATCAAATGCCAATGAAACACCTCACATTCCAATCAATACATTGCATTTACATTGTATAAATGATGCATAAAATCTATGCACCATATACATTCTGCAAATGAATGTTAACAATATCATTGCAAGCAAAATACAAATACCTCCAAACAAGTAAACTATTTTAACCAATCAAGTAAACAAAAATCAATTAGCAATCATTATTTACATCCCTAAACAATTGACAGTCCATCACGAAAAATGAAACAATTAACTAATTCACGCCTGGAGCAGAACAATTTAGCATGTGAAAAAAATATAAGTACCAACCAGAATACAAACTTTAAAACCAAGGCTATCCCTGACCACTAACACACAATACAATACCAAGAATTACATCTATCTAATTTAAAAATACTTTAAACTCACAATAAAGCATAGCAGCATAGACAAATTAATTTAAAACCCATCAAATCAAGCTTTTAAAACAACATCACTTCTTACCCTGTATGTATATATCTCTCTAGACATATATACATACAGACATACTGTACAGTGGCAAGAATATTTATACCACAAAAAAAAATACACATGTTAAAAAACCTTTTAAAAAAATTAACAAGTTAAATAAAATACATTTCTTTAGTTCACTTACCATTACTTGGCCCCACCGACTCCCGTTGCGCAGCTTACTCACGAACCAATCCACCAGACACAGGAACCCATAAAATAATAAACCGTAAAAAAATAAAAATGAATCTAAAAATCCAAATCAATCCACGGTCTTCTATTTTTAATCCATCTTCATCTGTATTCTTCTTTCTTCTATCTTCTTCCGGGCGGGGTCTTCTTCCCGCCTTCGGCCACGCCCTTCTCTTCTTTCTTCTCCGGAGGTCCTTCCTCCGCGGCGTCTGGCTTCAAAATGAGACGACATAGGCTTTTAAAGGCCTATGATGTCACATTTTCGTCATGGTTCCCACGGTCCTGATTGGGCCGTGAAAACCATGTGTTTTGGCCGATAAAAATAAAAATGATGACGTCACTTAAAGGCAATGAAAGCACAGCCAATCAGAATGGCTTTGCTTCAATTGCCTTTAAGATGACGTCATTAAAAGAACATGGCCATCCACACATGGTACGGTAGCCAATCAGAGCGTGGGAACTCCATCCCTACTCTGATTGGCTCTAGTATACCATGTGACAGAGGCTTGGGCCAGAAAGGATGTGACATCAATGAAAACCTGTCACATGGTATGGTAGCCAATCAGAGTAGGGATGGAGTTCCCACGCTCTGATTGGCTCTAGTACCAATAGGGGGAGGTTTTTTTACATAGATTACAGTCAAGGCAGGGAAGTTTAACACACACAATAGGGGGAGGTTTTTTTTACATAGATTAGTCAAGGCAGGGAAGTTTAACACACACAATAGGGGGAGGGAGTCTTACACAGATTACAGTCAAGGCAGGGAGGTTTAACACACACATTAAAAATATGTATTTAATGTATTTATTGTTTATTCTGCCTTATCCCTTCATTGCCTTAGTGGCTATCAGCTATGGTAATGAAGGAGCATTTCTGTATTTTTAATAATATTGTGCAGGACCAGGGGGTCCCCTGAGCATTAATTTCTGGCTCAGGGAACCCCCTGCTCACTGTACAATATTATTAAAATACAGAAATGCTGCTTCGCTACCATAGCACATAGCCGCTAAGGTAAGGAACGAGTGTTTATTTATATATGTGTTTTATTCATACTGTAGATGTGCAGAGGGTCTCCAGAGCAGAAACGTTTTGGTTTTGGGTCCGGAGACCCCCTGCTCCCCGAGATACAGGCCCCTTTATGGGGTGCTGGTATCCCTCTGCTTGGTTTACAGGCCGCGGTCACATGATCGGGACCTTTAAATGCAGAGGGATACCGGCACCTCATAAAGGGGGCTGTATCTCGGGAAGCAGGGGTTCCCCGGACCTGAAACCAACGCGGTTCAGCTCCCGAGACCCCCTGCACATGTACACTATGAATAAAAATGTATTTTAAATAATTTTTAACGTGCCGATGTTTGCGCAGAGAGAGCAGCGGATCTTTCTCTGCTGCAAACACATCTCGCCCCCGCCGGCCCATAGTATCATTGATGTGCATATACAGTACTGTATGTGTACAGTACTGTATGTTAGGGGTTATAGGGGACGGCTTCAAAGACAACAGCTCGCAAACGCCCCCATGTGTTTTTACACGGCATTGCAGTATTGCAGCCAGCGGGAATAAAATGTTTAAATCACAGCTGGGAAAATAACGCAATACACTCCGGCCGAAAACGATACAAAACCGAACATCACCGGGATATTCTGAAATTCGCGGAACTAGCCGAATTAGAATAAAGTTGGTCGCCTCTGTATGTATTTCAAAAGGACATCAGCTTTAATATTGTTACGTATTACAAAATGAGGTAATATTTAGTGACGTGCAAGCCCCCCCATAAAGGGGTGGAGCTTTAGGTTTTAGGGTATAAATATATGGCATACCGTGTTTATTGTTTAGAGAGCTTTTTTTATTAAAGCTGTCTCCGTTGTGCACTTGACTTGAATAAATTCACGTGTTATTCTGTTTCAAAATAACCTCTGACTCTGTTTCTTATTTACGCTTTTCTCAGATGGCGCCCGAATAGGGACCCAATATCATCGGAATCGAGCACCCGTATGAATCACTCCTCCATCACTTAAACCTGAGCGCTCACATATGAATCAAGGTAAGGATACCTGCATTTTTTAGAAAAACAGCCTGTTTAAACTGTTTTTGAGTGGTGAGTAGAGCTGATTTTTGAACTGTGTCTTATCTGATGTGACGAGTAAGAATCCCTAGCAGTTTCACATTAATTTATTATTCTCTGTTCCTGTATTCATTTTAAAGTGTAAGAGTTGTTAAGAGTTCTTAGGGGCTAAGGTAAGAGTCCCGTTAAAAGTGTTGGTGTTTTGGTGATGAAAGTGAGTGTTTGTATGCTTAAAGGGATTTTTTTCAGACCGTCCTGGGTTGTGATAAATATTTTTGTTGTCTGAGCGGGTCCGTGATTGTACATTTGCTCTGTTTTGTCCTTAACATACCAAGTGAGTTCATGGATATCTGGTTAGAAAGTCTTATCTGTATCCATGTAATAAAAGTATAAGGTTTATCAGGACTGGGTTGGACACGCTGAAGTGATTCAAATTATTTTTTGGTATAGATAGTTTAAGAAAATGTGATTGGGGAACAGTCTCGTGACAGGTCCTTATTTGCATATTTACACTATTCAGAACAATAACATGCCAAAAGAGTTGTACGTAATCAGCTTGTGCTGATTATTGTAACGCTATATTGTACAGGTCAATTAACAGTTGATTGCTGTAGCCGAAGTATTGTACATTGTCAATTAACATTGTAGCTGAAGAAGTATTGTACAGGTCAATAAAATTAGATTTCTGTAACAGGGGAATAATGGGAAACCAAAAATTCTCAAAGGATTGTGTGACTGCAGATGAAAATAATAAAGAATGAATACAGAGAACAAAAAGTGACAATATAAATATATTTTGTTGACCAGTGAATAGCACTGTTTTGTTTGTACTATTATCAACTAATTGCGCAGATGTTTAAATGAAAGAGGGGTCTTTTTCTGTGGGATTGATAAACTCAGGGAGCGCCGTCTCGTGTGTTTTTAAATCCCACAGGGAAACATACCTTACGTTAATATGGGTCAAAAGAATTCTGTTGAGGGACAGGAGGGTCCCGCTGCATTTATTTTACCATTGCCAGGACAGAAGTTAATATAATAACAAGTGAAAAAGAAAGTGAATAGGAAAGAAATAGCAAGTGAATTTGCCAATAGATAATTAAGGCATACGATGGTGTTGAGGAAGTAGATATTGAGGGTTATTTTTATGAAAGGTTTATATGCTGAAATTGGGATACAATTAGAGACTGTATGAATATTGTTTGGAAGGGACAGAAAGGGGCCTATGCAGAGATCAGCGGTAACGGGAATAGAGGCATTTTTTGGCGAAATATGCCTTTAGAAAGGCAGGTAATGGCGAGTTTATAAAAAAGCGCCATTTTTTTTTCTTTGTAAATCTCGCCGCGCGGCTGGCGAGAACCTAAATCTCGCCAGTTTTTAAAAGGTCCCTATTCAGAAAGGCACGATCGCCATCTAGCGGCTGTTCGCGCCAATAAAATGGCGCGATATTCAACAATTAGCTCCGCCAACAAAAGTTGGCAAGAAGCTGGAGCTCGGCGGCCAGAGGGGAAAAAAAAAAAACGCGTTTTTTTTTTAAAACGTTTAAACAGCGCGCATCTCTCCCTTTCAAACTCGCCACACTCATACATGAGAAAATAGCAGATATCGGACCTTTCTGCATTAAGAGAAAAAAACACGCCATTAAATGTATAATTTATTACCCTCGCCAATTATTTACAGCGCTGCTCTCTGCATAGGCCTCAAAGTGTTATAAGTGTAAAAAGGTAGGACATGTTGCCAGTAATTGCAGAGCAGCCCTAAGAGAGAGATTAGAAGAGAAAGAATGGAATTTAAAAGGTTTGTTCGTACTGGCCACACGAATAGGTCTTTAAAACCAGAAAATATTCTTATTCCTTCTGTTCTAATGGCAACTAGAAAGAGAATCAGAATAACAGCAGCAAAGACCGCGCCAACCCCCCCCCCCTTTTCTCCAAAGGAATGTGCAAAAGATACAAAAAGTTAACTCAAAAGCTCCGGAGCATAAAAAAAAAATTAGTTTTAAAAGCAGGTTATTTATGAGAAGTTGATTCGCTGTGTAGGAGAGAAGTTTGTGTCTATGTTCTTTGAGTGTCTGTATTGTGGTTTCTGTATTGTGTGTGACCAGTAAAAACACGTCAATTGCATTTCTATAGGATTAGGATAGCAAAGAGATTTTTAAGCTTGCATGTATTGTTTAAATTATATATGGTGTGTTCATAAGTTGATCTAACCTCAGTTTAGTTAATTGTCCCATTTTTATTTTTGAGAGGCCATATTTTTATTTTTGAGAGGCCATAAATTTTTTCGTTTTTTGCTGTGGAGAGAACTCTATTTTTATTACAATCCAGTAATTAATATTTAGAAGACTGAGAAACTATTTTGTTATCTGCTTGGCACTCTCAAGGTCTTTTTGGCGAAACGCCCGGGCTGGCAAATTGCCCAAGATAAACAAGCTCTGAAATTTTTCTCTGAGTGTCTTTAAAAAAAAAATAACGCTGTCAGTGTGTACGGCACTGTGCAAAGAGCTTATATTACAAGAAATTTAGTGTGAAGTCCTATACAAAAGCATTTGACTATTATCTGAATATGTGATATATTTTATAACTTTTAACCATTTATTTTTTCCATAGGTGTTCTATTTTATTATAAGCAGTAGTTATTGTTAAAATATTTGTAGAATGTTTTGCTAAAGTGGTGCATTGGGAGTCACCTCTCATTTTTGGATATGTTCTAGGTATAGAGTTAAAGGACAGGTGATACCTAGTTGCAAATACAATACATAAGTGAGCAGGGTATATATTATATGCAAGGCATTTCACATTTTTAGCAGAATAGTTACAATGGAGTGTTTGGGGTGGAGGCCAGACTGGAATTGGCTAGGGGCATTTGTCTTAGTATAGTAATTGTTTAATTGGGAGTGAACAAATTTTTGTCCATGACTTTGGAGAGTATTGTATTGTAGTGTATGACTTTATTTATATATAGCGTCAAAAAATGTACTCAGCACTTGACAAAGAATACAATAGAGGGAATTATAATAGTATAGTAAGTGCAGCAAAATCAGACAATAGGAAAGGAAATCCCTGCCCTTAAGAGCTTACAATCTAAGGTTTGAGGGGAATTTACAGAGAAAGCAGGTGAGGGAATAAGGGCTGTAGATAGCAGTGCTTGGCCACAATGGGTGGCAGGAGTGACTGTGTGTGGAATAATAGCCATGAGTGCAGGCTATTGGGATGTTTAATTTGTGGGGCAAGTTTTAAGGTTAGTTAGTATTTTATGAAAAGGTTGATACCATTTGCATCGGAGGAGATGTCAGTGAGGCATGAATGAGAGCAAGTGTGTATTGGGAGAAGAGATATTGGTCTGTAGTTTGAGACAGTGTTTTTGTCCCCACTTTTGAAGATTGGGACAGCTCTGGTAGTTTTCCAGGTCTTAGGGATATGGCCTGCAGACAGGATAGAGTTGATTATGGAAGCAATTGGTTTGACAATGGCTGAGGCCCAAAGTCTTAGGAATTTAGATTGTAGTACAGTCAAGTCAACATTAGCTGCTTAGTTTTAAAAATGAGGAGCATTAATAGGAGATACCTCTGTCTATATGCGGATGTTAAGACAGTAGTAAACACATTGATACAAGAATTTATTTCTAGGTATAAATTATCTCCCTATGAGACATTAATGGGATGACTTTTGACTATCAGGAGTTCAAAAGAACAAATAAAGGACCATCTATTGGTAAAAAAACCAATTAATAAGTATTGTATGCCACTAATATATTTTTTGTGTCTCTCTAGGCATAAGGTATGATAAAAGTGCACCTACACGAGACGGAGATAAAGGTCAAGTATTTCCTAAACAAGCATGCTCTTCATCCCAGATGAAAGGGCCCATACTAACCAGCAATACAGCAATTAAAGTGTCAACGATTCCTGGATCCACATGACTCACATAAAACTCATTCCAGCTCCACCAAAGACCAAAGTCATCTAAAGCACAGCCGCATCGAGTTAACGTCTTGCCGAGTCAATACTCTAACCGTTAACCAACTAGGAAAATAAGACACCAGGCTGAGGCCTGATCTTATCAGGAACATTTAATTTGTTCAAAGACTCAGAACATTTAATTTTTTCAAAGACTCAATATTTTTATTCTTTTATAGTGTGTATAAGTTAGAATTTTAAGATGTATGCACCATTGGGTCTGCGAAGGTATAACCCACAGAGAGATGACAGGATTGTCATGATGATGCTCTGCGGAGCTTTGTCAACAATACTCATCTGCCTGTGTTCCTTTTACATCGCAGATATCTATCACCATGGTTAAGGTAACACTACACTAATTCACCATCTCACCAACAAACATCACAAATTGTCAGTAATAGACTGTTGTGCTAATTCTCAAAATATATGATGGTAGAGATAGATGCCAATTTCTTTAGCTAGCAACAGAAATGTCTAGCATTTTTGTATCCATTTTTACACACTAGCAACACCAATCATTTATGGGTCAAGTGCCTCCAACAACCAGAAACAAGAGAAAAACACCAAATATTGCAGGACTGAAAAGTAATTTATGGAAAGAACAATTTTGGGTTAGTTTAGTTCTAATTTAGGAGGTGGGTTACTATATGACGGGCTTAATACATTAACAGATGTGTTAGATGTCCTCAATCACACCACTACAGCTATTGCATCACTAAACCAAGAACAGGTTCAGATCAGGCTTATGGCCTTACAAAACAGAATGGCTTTAGATTACATTTTAGCATCAAAAGGAGGTGTATGTGCACTAATTAAAGAACAAAGTTGTGTTTTCATCCAAGATCAGAGTGGCAAGGTACAACATGAGTTAGATAAGATAGAAGAAATTCAAGAAAGACTTAGGAAAGAAGGTGACACAGACTGGGACCCTTTGGGGCTGACTGGATTGGTAGGATCACTAGAAGCAACATTTTTGAATGCGGTAATGTGTGTGATTGTGATACTAGTTGACATCTATGTTTGTGTTATGTTTGTCAAAGGCATGATCCACAAATGTGCCACCCCCTCTGCAGACATAATGCCATTGTTTGCAGAACCAATCTACAGTAGTCCCTTGAAGACAGAAGATGCCAAGTACAATGTTCTAACTCTGGAAAATAATTTGGCTATAACGCCATACGAGACTATGACTACATTTGGTAGGCACCCTCATGCACTGTCCTACACCCTCAAGCAGCATTATGAGATGATGGAGCACCCTTGTGCCTCCCAACGTGTTTCTGGACTAAAATCATACCAATAATTCTCAAAAAATAATGTTTTAAAGAATCAGAGGAGGGACTGACAAAGTTGAGACATTAGGGGGTCTGGCATAACAACATAACAGCATTTAGGATGAAGCCATTTTGTGTGAATATTTCAATCCGCCATCTTGTCTTGTCTCTGTGAGTCTTAATTTCTGTGTTTCATTTCTGTATAAACAAATGTGTGAAGCAGAGAATGGAATGTGTTCGCTCTTAGCTGACTTTATTGATCCTTCCTCATCCAATCAGCTTCAAATTGAAAGTGTAAACAGGCCAAAGGTTGTGAGAACCCATGAGATAAGCTTAGATTTTTGCAGAGAAACTGCTTCTCACACAATATGCCAGGTGGCAGAATAGGCACATCCCATAATGGTTTTTAGCTGACAGGCAGTTATCCAATATTGTTATGTATTACAAAATGACATCAGCTTTAGTATTGTTATGTATTACAAAATGAGGTAATATTTAGTGACGTGCAAGCCCCCCATAAAGGGGTGGAGCTTTACGTTTTAGGGTATAAATATATGGCATTCCGTGTTTATTGTTTAGAGAGCTTTTTTTCAAAACCTGTCTCCGTTGTGCACTTGACTTGAATAAATTCACGTGTTATTCTGTTTCAAAATAACCTCTGACTGTGTTTCTTATTTACGCTTTTCTCATAACACATTATAAAAACGTAAAAACTTTAAAACCAGGTAAGGCAATGCATAGTTACTGGAACACAAACACAAAAACAACAGAGAAAGTGAGGGTGTGCAAATAAAGTGCAGCTATGAAAATACATAAGATCACTGGTTATCAAGCCGGATGTTGAAAAAACAAAACATGCACATGCAAATGAGACAAAGAAGGCAGAGGGCCAGTATTACAAAAAGCACCCCAATTTCAACTCTTCATTGAGGTCACCAGGAGCCACCGTCCGTAGTTCAAAGATGAGTCTGGCCTCTTGTTGTAGCAAGGTTTTGCCCCTGTCACCTCCCCGTACAGGTGTCGGGACCTGGAGTATAGGCATACACCTAAGAGTGGCCAGGGAATGTCTCGCTTCCTTAAAGTGTCTGGCGACCGGAAGGCATTTCAGGTCCATGTCATCAGGCCCACCCGCTATGGCTTTTCTAATTGTCGTCCGATGCATCGCCATTCTTTCTCTAAGCATTCGTACGGTCTTGCCAATGTACAGGAGTCCGCACGGGCATTTGATGTAATAAATCACATATTTGGATTCACAATTAAGCGCTTGTTTGAGTTTAATGGACCTGCGTGTGGATGATTGTAACTCGATCCCAGCTGCATAAACTGGCAGTTTGTGCACCCGTGGCAGCGATAAGATCCGGGTTTCTTAGCCAGCCAGGTTTTGGAGGTAGCATATTTGTCTATAGGATCTGAGCCAGTGACCATGTCTCCAATGTTGGGCCCACGTCGAAAGCAGAACAATGGAGGTTCCTTGGTATGTATGCCCACTCCCTCATCGTTCTCCAGGATGCACCAATTGTTACGAATACTACGCTTGATCCCATTGGGAGCTGTGCTGAACGTGCTGATGATGTTCATTCGGTCAGTAACCTGTTCAGGGGGTGCTGGTGTCAATAAAACACTCCTATCAACTAATGCAACCTTCTGTAACGCATAATGGATATCTTGGGCATCATAGCCTCTCTCACGAAAACGTGCAGCCATCTGTATGAGTGCCCTCTGCGTCTCATCTGGATCAGTGGTGATCCGCGTCACTCTTAGGAGCTGTGAATAGGGAAGACCCTTTTTCAGAGGAAGTGGGTAATGGCTAGTTGCACAAAAAGATGAGTTCTTGTCTGTGATTTTCCGATAGAGCTTTGTGCTAACATGCCATCAGATTTGTATACTACAGTGTCCAAAAAAGGGATTTCATTGATGTTGTAGTTAAGGGTAAACCGTATTGTGGATGGAATTCCGTTCAGAGCCGTCACAAATGCCAGCAACTCCTCCTCGTTGCCAGCCCACAACATGAACACATCGTCGATGTAGCGAAGATATTTCACAATATGTTGTCCATAGATCTCATCATGAATGATGTGTGTACGCACATAAAGGTCCATGAAAAGATTTGCATAGGAAGGCGCCATGTTTGAACCCATGGCAGTCCCAGTCAGTTGTAGATAGTGGTGTTTCTCGAATCTAAAGAAGTTTTTGTGCAGAATAAACTCTATCAGTAGCATGAGGAATTCCACGGATGGACCTTGCTGTACACCAAATTCTTCAAATTTCACACAAACTGAATCCAAACCATCAATGTGGGGAATGTTGGTGTAAAGACTGATATATATAGATCCATATAGATGTAAATATATCCCCTCTCCCCCTCTCTTTCTCTCCCCCTTCCTCTCTCCCCCCTCCATCTCTCTCCCCCCCTCCCTCTCTCTCTTCCCCATGGCTTTCTTCCGGCCTCCTCTCTCTCCCCTGCTCTTCCCCCCTCTCCCCTCCCCTCCCCCTCTCTCTCCGCCCTCCCCCTCTCTCTCCCCCCTCCCCCTCTCTCTCCCCCCTCCCCCTCTCTCTCCCCCCTCCCCCTCGCTCTCCCCCTCTCGCCCCCCACCCCCTCTTTCTTTCCCCCTCCCTCTCTCCCACCCCCTCCCTCCCACCTTTCCTGCGCTCTCTCTCCTTCCCCCCCCCTGCGCTCTCTCTCCTGCCCCCCCTGTGCTTTCTCCTGCTCCCCTGCACTTTCTCCTGCTCCACTGCGCTCTCTCCCTCCCACCCCATCGCTCTCTCCCTCCCCGCACTATCTCTCCCCCCTGCGCTCTCTCCCCCGCGCTCTCTCTCCCCGTGCTCTCTCCCCGTCCCTCCCCCGCGCTCTCTCCGACTCTTCCCCCCCTCTCTCCCACCCTTCCCTCCTCTCTCTCCCCCCGCTCTCTCTACCCGACCCTCCCCATGTCTCTCCACCCCTTCCCTCCTCTCTCCCCACCTTCCTCCTCTCTCCCCCCTTCCCTCCTATCTCCACCCTTCCCTCCTCTCTCTCCCCCTTCCCTCCTCTCTTTCCCCCACCCCCCCACCACTCCATTTGCCCCACCACCACCACTTTGATTGCCCACCCACAGCACCACCACTTTGTTTACCCCCCACCAGCAATTTGTTTGCCCCCCACCACCATTTTGTTTGCCCCCCCCATCACCTCTACCACCACTTTGTTTGCCCCCCACCACCACATTGTTTCCCCCCCCCCACCTCCACCACCACTTTGTTTGCCCCCCCACCACCACTTTGTTTGCCCCCCACCACTACTTAATTCCCCCCCCCACCACAACCACTTCGTTCCCCCCCCCTCTCCACCACTTCGTTTTACCCCCCCACCACTTCATTTTACCTCCCCCACACCACCACTTTGTTATACACCCCCCCCACCACCACTTCGTTTAACCACCACACCACCACTCCATTTTACCCCCCATTCACATCTCTCTGTTTTCCGTTTCGTGTGGCCCCCCGTTTCGTGTGTCACCCACCCCATTTCGTGTGCACCCTCATTTCGTGTGCCTCCCTGTTTCGTGTACCCCACCCGTTTCGTGTGCACCCCCCCTCCCTGTCAGAGCACAGCAACCAATGCAATGCAATACAATACAAGCTCCCAATGCTTGTATTGTATTGGTTTTGCATTGCTGTCCTCTCATTGGGTAAATTTAGTGATGTGATCTGAAATCGGAGCTACAGATTCAAATTTTTGAAACTCGTGAATCTAAGCTCCGACTGCAGCTCACGGGCACGCGCAGGGGGAGCGATCACGCAGGCACACATATTGTTGCAATGTGTCTCATTGTGGCCAGCGTGAGCACCCGCACCAGCTCAACGCCACCCTGGACACAGCCTTAGGTAGCATTGGTATCCATTACTGAGGCTTGAACATGCAAACGCGAGGTCAATTGAATCAAAGGGTTGCGGTTTCAGACTCAAGTGTTTACCGGTGGAATTTTAACACGAGAGGAGGTGTTTTACCAGCAACAAGGTCGGGCACCTTAGACCCGATTGTCCAGACTAGGACCGGTCCTCAGAATCCCATCAGGGGCACTGCTCCCAAGCAGCGAAACCAGTTACCCGTGTTCTACTGGTGCCATCGGAGGGACCCTGCGCAGCCGTGACGCCAACCGCTTGCCACCTCAGGGCCTGCATTGGAAAACAGAGGGCATCAGGTTGCACCAGTCGGTTTGCAACGCAACGATGCCCAGCAGAAGCATCTGTGGAGTGTGACCATCGGAGACCGTCAAGCAGAAGGGTTGCTCGACTCCAGTGCCACCGTGACCCTGGTTCGCCCCGATATGTAGCCACCAGAGGATTTGCTCCCAGGCACCGGGATGCAAGTGACCATGCCAGATGGAGGACCGCGGTCACTCCAAGTTGCCCGTGTCTTTTTGGACTGGGGGGCGGGTCGTGGCATAAGGGATGTGGGGGTATTGTCATGGGAGAGAGGGTTTGGCCCAGTATTAAAGGGGTTTCACCCCATTTGGCCACCCCCTGCTCTCACGTGGGAAGCACGGGGTTAACTGGACTGTAGTCCAGTAGTGTGTTTTTACCCTGCTTCAGTACCCAAATGTGTATTCCCTTGTAAATATGTATTGTTCCCATGCCAGTGTCTGCACCAACACATACACTGGGATAGATGCGGGAGGGAAAGGGTTAATAGTTAAGGAGAGATTATAGCACTTTGTTCCATTTTCCAGCCTTTGCAGGCTCCATTTTGCAGCTCCCCATAGGTCGCCATTGCAGCTCCATGCAATCCAATGGCGAATACGGTGATTTGGGCCCGTTTCCATAGAAGACCAGCAGGTGGTGCCCGAGAGGAGGAGCGGCTGTTCCCCATTGTAAGTCAATGGAGCCATTCATTTCAATGGGGATTCCTAAACGCCGACCTCCAGGAACGAGGTATTAGGTATTAGGGTGGCCAGATTATTGCAAAGTACCAGATACCGGTGAAAAGTATTGGCTATTAAAACTTGGTAGCCAAACCCCAGATTTACTGTCGCCAGGTAAGAGGTTGGGACCGGTATGCTAAGCAGATTAGGTGTCACGCTAGCACATGATCTTAGCAGACCGGGATGCAACTTCTGCCCTATCTATGAATTCCTGGTAAGTCTGGGATATGTGGGAAAAGTTGTTCCCATGGGGGGATTGGCTGTGGATGTTAGTAATAGGACCCTTAACCCTATAAAGATGCCTGCAGCCCAGTCCCAGGTAGATTCATCTAAGATTCACCAAGCTACGTCCAAGTTACAGCGTCAGCGGTTCCAAAATGTACGGGGTTAACAACATCATAACCAAGGATCGTGCCCCTCTTCCAGAATTCATTTGAGCTAAGGATTCCCGAACGAATCCTGTAAGGACTGAACGAAAAGATTTCCTTCGGCGGAGAAATAGGGGTGGCAACTTGCGCCCCTAGCCAAGGATTGTCACACGGCTCAATTCGTGCACCCACTTGCATGCGTGCATTGGTGTCCAGAGACTTTGTTTGCAAGTCATTTGTTCCGTGGACATTTTATTTTGTTTCCCCATCCCCGTAAGTGTTTATTTAGTGAAATTGTGAAGAATTGTGTGTTTGTCAGAAAAGGAAATAAATTACTATTTGTTTTGCCCTCCTTGTTGTGCTCAATCCGGAATCCCGGTATTAATGTGTTGATGAGACCTGCTCTCCCGTGACAGTCATGCTAAGCAATTGTTACACATACAGTATACAGTAGAAACCTTTTTTTGCAAAAGTAATCATGAAGTGAGGATTGACATGTGGGGTATAATGACTTCAGACGAGTTTGTCACGAAGATTAGGTGACCATTTATTTGTCATTGTCACCCTATCTCCCAACACCAGCTTCAGTTCTGGATCTGTCGATAGTATCCCCAGTGTTTCTGGAGTATACACTGAAGCTGTGACCATTGATTACTAAAAGTAACCACAAATCTGATCTTCCGGTGCTGATCCAACTTTTGAACTTTCGGTATGTGAAGTGTATCTCTCTTACATTTAGTGCTGCGTGAAAAACCTTTACCATCACAAGATTTACTGTATCCTTTACTATAAAACCTTGCCTTCATCTCTAGAGCCCTTTGATCAAATAATTCCTTGGTTGAGCAATTTTGTTTTAACCTTAGAAATTCGCTTGTTGGTATATTGATTTGATGTTTGGGGTGAGAACTATCCGTATGCAATACAGCATTAGTGGAAGTGTCTTTCGGAAAAAGTCAGTGACCAAATGGCCCGACTTTCCAATGCCAATCTTAAGATCTAAAAAATCGTCAGTCACGACTCCATTTAAAAGTCAATCTGATGTTGAGATCATTGTGTTTGAGGACATCGACGAAACCCTCAAATTACGTGGCACTGCCCTGCCACAGTATGAGGATCTCGTCGATGTACCTCAACCACAACAAAATATACACTATAGCGCCAGAATAATTCTCAGCAAAGACAACTTCACGTTTCCACCATCCCAGGAAGAGGTTCGCAAACGATGGCGCACATGTCACTCCCATTGCCGTTCCTCTTCGATGGAGGTAGAATTGATTTTTAAAAAACAAATAGTTGTGTGAGAGTTTGAGGATAAGTAAAGTCAGTAGTAAGTCTTATAAGACTTAATAACAAGATCTACAGGGAGAGACAATATTTTGTGGCCCTCAGCCCATGATCATGAGGGGTGCTAGTGTAGAGGGACTACACATCGCAAGTAGTGATGATTGTGTATTTTATTCGTGTCAACAACAATAGATTCCAATGTTCGGAGCATACGCAATGCGCAAAGAGTCCTAGATTCCTTTAAAAAGATCACAACTGTTGTGCGTCACTTTTATCAGAAACATGACTCAAACCCCAGTCTAATGGCAATACATAAAATATCTCTGGGGATTAGAGGAGGACATGGAAAAAGCACTTCTACAAAGAGAAACCAGGTGGATCGTTCAGCTAGCGACCATGATAAACAAAGGGCTTAACTGTCATGGAAGATCAGGCTTATTAACACCTTTTTATACATGGATCATTGAGGAAAAATAAATTGTCATTTTTTTCACGAAAAGACATACACTCAATGTAACACAATCACAAGGTTAACACACTTACTGGGAACGGGGCTAACGTATAAATCCATTTCTGGAACTAAATTCACCAAGATTACCTTTTTAGGAGCGGGGACTTAGAAACTTTTCTGAATTCAAAATCCTTGAATCCGGCTTGCGTCTATTTAGTCAAGAGCATCTTTTAATTTGCCGCTGTTTGTTTGGTGCTTGAAATCTGCGCTCCTGATGTCTGCAATCCCTCTTAAGGCTTTCAGTCTCTCATTCACCAACCTCTACAGCCTATCAAAGCATGGGAATTTCCCTGCCAGACAATCACCGATTGGGCATGCGCCAAACCGTCTCCAAATGGGCATGCGCCAAACCGGATAGCCTTGTGTTAGCTCAGGAGGTGGAAACTCAGGCAGAACTTCAGTACCCTCCTTTTCTAACACCTGGGCATCCCTGAGGCTTTCAAGTCAGGACTTCGTACAGATTCCAAGGCACCAAGCTGGGGTCGGCATCTGGTATTCTCGGATTCCTTGACTTGAAAATCCCACAGTTCATTTACAGATTATCAATATATATATACCTCTTAAAAGTATAACCATTTAATAAAATAGATTGTGTCCTGTGTTCTGTGTGTAAAAAGATGTAAGTTCTTATTCTGGTATCAGGGATGGAGTGAGAGTATAAATCACCTACCCTCACAAGCCTCATTCTTGGCACACCTTAGAAAAATAACTTTTACACACTACAAACATGCTCAGCTTTATCACTTAGCTGGAGCATCCCCTGAACCTCTACACTAGGTTCAGGTTACCTGGGCCTGTATCTGGGTACCTCTGCTATATTGGGGAACCCCTGCTACACTAGTATTTATGGATATATACAGAAACTCACAACAACTGTCAGATATAGACACAGATTCAGATCCAGCTACTAGAATTTGTGTGAGTTGGAGATACAGGGGGTCATGCAGTAAGCGGCGGAAAGGCACTTCTCGCCCGTTACACGCCAAAAATGCCTACCACCAATCAGTAAGGGGTGAAAACTTGGCGAAAAGCAAAAAAAACGCCAATGTGTTTGGCAGGTTTTTTTCCGCCATCGCCGCGGCGAAAAGGAATTTTTCGCCTCAACTAGCCATTTTTTCCGCCACGCTCAATTCTAGTAGTGGCGAGTAGCTTTGCACCGCTATTCTCCACTCTAGAATGGCATTTTTCTGGCGAATCCGGCACGCCACAAAAAGTAGGCAAGTTGATGGCGAGAGGCTGCGGATGAGCAGCGGATCGGCACTTAGAAAAAATCAGGCCCTTTTCCTGGCTGGGATTGATGCCGGGGGTCTCCGGAGCTGATACCATTAATACCAGCACCGGAGCCCCCCGGCATGCATCCGAGGCAGGAAAAATGCATGTAAAGCCCACTTCAATACCTTAGCGGTTAACCGCTAAGGCAATGAAGGGGTTAAACCACAGTGCCAGGTTCATTGTGGGTAGCGGGTGTGGGTGAGGGGGGTATTTGGCCCTTGTTGCTTGTTTAGGGGTTGCAGGGGGGGTTGCGGGTGCACTTAACCCCTTCACGACCGTAGCGGTTAATACCGCTACGGTCATGAAGGGGTTAAGCCCTCCCGCTACCCATCCGCAAGCCCTAAACAAACCACCGTTGGGGCCAAATACCCCCTTCACCCACCCCCGCTACCCACAATAAAAAAAAACACACACAACAGCCCCACACTAAATAAATAAATATATATATAAATATATATACCCTATTTCCTCAATTCTAAGACGCACCTTTTTTTCGATTTTTACATGTCTGAAATCGGGGTGCGTCTTAGAATCGATGTATTAAAAAAAGTGTCTACAGTACTAACCCCCTCTTTTCACTTAACATGTTTCAGGAGAGGTCCCATGTCAGCGGAGGACGAAGTGTGCGGCGGCGGCAGGAGAGGTCCCCTGTCTGCAGATGGTTGAAGATGGACAGCGGGTGGGAGTGGGGTGTCAGCGGCCAGACAGGTCCCAAGTCTGCAGGTGAATGAAGATAAGAAGACAGCGGGCGTGCGGTGGTGGAGGCGGCTAATAGATCATAATAGCAGGAGCAGAGCGGCATACGGGAACGGCTTGGGAGGTGCACCGAAGTTGACCGGTGTCTGACTTCCGGATACAGTGTGCACCTCCCAAGCCGTTCCGCTATGCCGCTTTGCTCCTGCTCAGCTCTCCTGCTATTATGATCTCCTTCCGCCACCGCACGGCCGCTGTCTACTTATCTTCATTCACCTGCAGACTTTGGACCTGTCCTGCCACCGCACTCCCGCTTGCTGTCCATCTTCAACCATCTGCAGACGTGGGACCTCTCCTGGCGCCACCGCCCCCTTCATCCTCCGCTTACATGGAACCTCTCCTGAAACATGGTAAGTGAAAAAGTAATTTTCCTCGATTGTAAGGGCCAAATCAATGGCGCGTCTTGCAATCGAAGGCGTCTTACAATCGAGTAAATATGGTATATATATATATATATTACCCCAACAACCCCTATACCCCCTAACATACAAATATATGCACATCAATGATACTGAAGGCCGGCGGGGGCCCTCGAGTGTTACCCGCAGGTCTGCAGTACCAATTCTGTGAACCCCCCCAATAAATGTCAAAACACATACATACTTATAAAGAAATAACCCCACCCCTCCAACAAATACAATACAGTAATGGGCACAATTACTATTATCCACAAATGGATAATAGTGAATGTGCCCATTTTAAATACATAGAGCCAATCAGAGTTGGGATGTATTTCCCACGCTCTGATTGGCTACCGTACCATGTGATGCCAGCCATCTTTCTTTTCATGACGTCATCTTAATGGCAATTGAAGCACAGCCATTCTGATTGGCTGTGCTTTCATTGCCTTTAAATGACGTCATAATTTTTTTTTTCTCAGCCAAAACACATGGTTTTCACGGCCCAATCAGGGCCGTGGGAACCATATGACGAAAATGTGACGTCATAGGCCTTTAAAAGCCTATGTCGCCTCATTTTGAAGGCAGACGCCGAGGAGGAAGGACCTCCTACAGAAGAAGAAGGCCAGGGCGTGGCCGAAGAAGACAAGAAGACCCCGGAATAGACCGAAAGAAGATACAAGAAAGAAGAATGAAGATGGATTACAAATAGAAGACCCGTGGATTGATTTGTTTTTTGTTTTAATGTTTATTATTTTATGGTTTATTATTTTATGGTTTCCTGTGTGTGGATTGGTTCGAGAGTAAGCTGTTCAACGGGAGTCGGTGAGTGGGTCAAGTAATGGTAAGTGAACAAAATAATTGTATTTTATTTAACTTGTTCATTTTTTTGGGGGGGGGGTTTACATGTATTTTTTTTTTTGATACATCATTTCTTGCCACTGTATGTATGTATGTATGTATGTATGTCTAGATCGATATATACGTACAGGGTAAGAATGATGTTGTTTTAAAAGCTTGTTTTGCTGTGTTAAAAATGTTTTTGGCTATGCTGCTATGCATAAATGTGTGTGTAATGTATTTTAAAATTAGATAGATGTAATTTTTTGTCTTGTATGGTGTACTTTAGGTCAGAGAGGCTTGCTTTTGTATATTGTATTCTTTTTGGTACTTATATTTTGTCTGAGGATAACTTGCTCTGTTTAACGATTGAATTAGTTAATAGTTTAATTGTTAAGGATGGAATTTAAATTGTTTAGTGATTTAATTAATGAATGCTAATTGATTTATGGTTACTGGATTGTTTTAAATAGTATACTTGTTTGGATGTATTGGTATTTTGTTTGGAATATGTTATTGTTAACATTCATTTGCAGATGGTACATGGTGCATAGATTGTATGCATCATGTATATAATGTAAATGCAATGTTTTGATTTCATTTGAGGCTTCTGGTTGGCAATTGATGATTTTGATTGGAAGATGAGATTGGATTTTTTAAGGAAATTGATTTTATTGTACTGTGTCTGTATGGAGATGTGGTATTTGTAGTAGAGCAAGTTTTTGATAACACTTCTACATTTATTTGTATATTGGTTCATCATGTGTGTATATACTGCTGCGGCCCCGTTTATTCTAAAACATCACCGCATTTTTCCTGGATTTTTTTCTCGAATGCGACGCACTTCACGGGGTGCCTGCCGCATTCATGTTGCGTTCTCAGCCGCGGGTCATGCACGGGTCATGCAAGGGTCATGCGCGGTTGACGCACGGTTCATGCGTTTATTGAGAATTGTTCGGATGGCAGATATTCATGATTTGTAATGCGCTTCAGTAATGTGTCGACTTGCAGGTGTTTAGTTTAAAAAAGATACCACAGTGGGCTATTGTAAATTGGCCTTGAGACTGAAGGAAGAGGTTACAATAATGTAAGACAAAGACCAGTTTCTGTTATTCTCCAGAGACCCGCCACCATGAGTGTTCAAGTGCAGCCCGTATTCCATAAACCCGACAGAACTTACGCGTATTTGATATGGGTTGCGATTAATGCAACAGATGATAAGATGGCAACAGTTTTTCAACTTTATCAGTATTTTATTGAATACTATGACTTTTACAAATTTTCGCCAGCTCCTCGTGTGGAAGCGTGCATTAAGGAAAAAGTTAAGTAGCGATCCATGTTTTTATCGTATAGATCCCGAATTTATTGGAGGGTTTTGGTATGTATCACCGGGTTTTTCCTGTATCTATGATCATGCAGACAGCAGAAGGCGAAAGGTCGTGTTAAAACCAACTAAATAACGACAGTCGCTGGCAAGCAATGCGCCAGCACCAGCACCGGCTTCCAATAACGGTCCCACCGTCAGTGACAACCCTGGCACGGATACTGAAGCCTGAGCCGGATTTCGCGTGCAGTTTCGAGCAAGCTTGCATGTACCTAAGCGATTTCCAGCCTCATCAGCTGACAACAGGTGTAGTAGTCCCGCTGCCAACTGTCAACGTGTATGATCAAGAATACTGGACTGGCAGTGGCCCGGCACCGGCGCCAGCTGATTGGGAAATTCTATGGTGAGTATTGTTGCCGTATTATTTTCTGTTTTTTTTTTTTTTTGACAATATCAATATCAGTGCGATTCAAAAGTCAAGCGATTCTCCTGTAAGCAATATCATTGGCTGAGTGGCTTCTACAGTACTGCTGCAGATACTGGACAATTGTTGGAACACTAGGGCGCATGCGCATTGGAACCTTCTTGAAACGCATATGCGTTTCATTACATCGACGGTAGGCGCATGCGCATGTGAACAGGAGACGCCCCTCGAGAAAATTATTGGTGGGACTGACTGGGAAATTCTTTAGGGGACTGACCATTACAGTAAAATGTTTCTTTTTGTTTTTCCTCAGAAAAGAAAACGGCTAATGGAGGAATTTCGATGGATACTATTGCCTTGTGTAACAATGCCTGCACATTGCTGAATCGGATTTAAAAACCACGTACCGAAGTCTACAGTTTAGTGGCCATTGTTATTGATTAGGATAGAATACCTGAAACAGTATGCTGATGTTTTCCGACCGTACAGTATACAATTATTTTGTATATACAGTATACTGTGTAATAAACCCGAAAAAATAAAAAGTGTGCATTTATTCTACATGTATTACAGTACATACAGTATGTGTCTTCTATACAGTACCAGTACATACAGTCCTGTACAGTACAGTATGTGTCTTCTATTTTTTTAATACTCTTGTACAGTATCAAAGGAGCCAATGGAACAATTTAAAACAAATCAACATGTTCTTTTATTGGTGGAGTAAGTACAAAAACATTTATTTACAAATACTGTTTAATGTAAAAACTTTTTAAGTGCACAGCAATCCAAAACATCAACAGGTGTATGGTTTACTGCTGGTGAAAACATTTATGTACAGAAAGTAAAAACATTTACAGCACCTGTTATTAAAAAAACTCTTTATTCATAAAATATACAAAACGCAACATCTTCTTTATTTAAGAACAGCAGGTCAAACATTTACAGCAGTCATTCAGGCCTGCACAACTCCAGTCCTCGAGGGCCGCACACAGGCCCGGTTTCCAGGACAACCTTGAAAAACAGGCCTGTTTGCGGCCCTCGGGGACTGCAATTGTGCAGGTCTAGTGTACAGTGTATAAAAATATTTATTTATGAATACAAGTTAAAAACACACAACATCTCCTTTATTTAAGTACAGCAGGTCAAAACATGTACAGTACAGCACAACCGTATGGTCTTACCTGTTATTAAAAAAAAATCTTTATTCATAAAATATACAAAACAAAACATCTCCTTAATTTAAGTACAGCAGGTCAAAACATTTATAGTGGGATGGTGTGCAGAACAGTAAGTCAGGCCTGCACCACAACAGTCCTCGAGGGCCGCAAACAGGCCCGGTTTCCAGGGTAACCTTTGAAAACCGGGCCTGTTTGTGGCCCTCGGGACTGGAACAAAACATTTTCAACAGTTGAACACTCACGCAAATGCGTACCCCACCAGATTGTCCTTCCATGGCCGATGCCTTGTATGGCACAAAATGCCATTAATGCAGTCTTGAACGCCTTTCATTACAGGATCTGTAATTGAACAATAGCGTCGCAATTCATCCAGAATGGTCTTTCTTAAATTGTCAGGAAGCGCGTTTTTTAGGCGATTTCCTTTGTAGTTCACTTTGAAGGCCCAGTAGCAGTACAACAAGTAGGGCATATGGTGCTTAAAAAGTAACAGGCATACTTGTGGGGTGCACCAGCACTCATCACCCTATACTTCTCCCTGAGTGCCAGTGGCATATCGCGCAGGCTGATGTCGGGCACCATATCGATGCGAGGTAATGTAGGTCTTCTGTGAGCGGGTGTGTTTGTGGCAGCGGGCGAGGGTAGGTTGTCTGGGAGGAAGCTTTCCTCCTGTCTTGGTTGCTGTGTTGTCTCCTGGCCCGGTCTTGTCGGGGTTGTCATGTTATCCTCCTCCTCAAAGGCATACATGTACACAAAATCTTCTGGTGGAGGGGGTGCGCTTGGTGATGGAAGGTGGTCGACGGTCCCATTCATCACATCCATGCCACCCTCCTGGTCCGGCGTTGGGGAAACAGGGGCATGAACACAGAGTAAATTATGTATCCCCGCTATGTCAGCCTCTATCTTCTCCATTCGTTGATCCATCATTGATCCATACTTAGCATCCGCTGCTCCATATGTAGCATGGTCTCCAGAAGCAGATCTATCTTTGCCAGCACAATACAGGGGCATGAACGCCGAGCAAATTATGTATCCCCGCTATGTCAGTCTCTATCTTCTGCATCCGTTGATCCATAGTTAGCATGGTCTCCAGAAGCAGATCTATTTTTGCCAGCACAATAGAGTTCCCGGGGATATCCACACTTATCCCATTTAGCATCCGGTCTAACGAGCTGCTCTTGTTTATGGCGTGCTGTGGACATCTGGGTGGATGGGTGCTATGGAGGATGAGATGGGGGTTCCATAGAGAGAAGCGGCAGCGTCGTCAAAGAAGGTTGGAGAAGGTGACCTGTAGATATCCGGGAGAGGAGAAGCGGCAGCGTCGTCGAAGAGGGATGGAGAAAGTGACCTCTGGATTTCCGGGCGAGAAACGGCAGAGTCGTCTAAGCGCAAAGGAGAAAGTGAGCCGTGGATTTCAGAGGCACCAGCGGCAGCATCGTTGAATAGAACTGGCGAAGATGGCCTGTGGGCTTCTGGGAGGGCGGCGGCAGCGTCGACGACGAGTAGTGGAGATGACGGGCTGAAGATTTCCGGGACAGCGGCGGCAGAATCGTCGAAGCGTATGGGAGGAAGTGGTCTGCGGGTACGATGGATTGGCTGCCATTTGTTTTGCGTAGATTGTGCATCACCGTATTTCTTCTTGACATAATAAGGCTGACGTCTATTAAAACCATTAGCCTTTGGGGTCAGCAGAAGGTTTTCTTTATTGGCCTTAGCCTGTCGCTTTAGCTTTGGCGTCAAAACTGCTGCCGCCTTTCGCTTTTTCTGCATGACAGGCACGGCAGAGGCGAGTGGGTTCCTGCGTCCATAGAATCGGGGTTGATCCATGGAAGCAGATGGCATAATGCAGTATACACAAAAAACACAGCGCACAACACTCATAGTGTATTAAAAGATATATTAAAAATAACCAACAAATAAGGGTAAGTATTGTGCGTACATCAAAACAAAATTAAACAGGCTTGTCAGGGGTTAATGTTACCCGTGCACCAGACAGAACGCCAATTCGGATGTCATCAGCGAAGGTACAAGCAGTTCCCCATCTCTCGGTCTCTCGGTCCAAAGATAGAGCCTGGATAGTCACACTCGCAAGGGTATAAAATCCAGCAAACTCGTGATGTACACGAGTGATGTCGCGGTATCTGGCAAGTTCTAGCAATGGCTGGAAGACACGCTTCTTAGCCCACCGATCCGGCACTTCTGGGTTTGTGACGTCACTGGGAAGCAACACTACATTGCAATCTTTTTCTCCAGTCGACGAGTGAGCCCGCAGTAGTGGAGTAGAGAGTCCAATGCGATAAAACAAATCGAACCTTTTTCCAATGCGTTTCGAAAGCTTACGGTCTCTTCATCAGGGAAAAAATGAATGGTTAATCGATGGAGCATTGAAATACCCCACGCTTACATCTGATTGGCCTATCAATCAGATGTTTCAGCCAATACAGAGGAAGCGGGGAGGAGTCAATGACTCCATGTGTTACAACAAAATGGTTAATATAGGTAACAATTGACAACAATATAAACTTTAATCAAACAGACAATAATGCATGAATACACATAAAAAAAACGGCATTAGAATAAAGAGAAAAAAAGTATTAGAATATATAAACATGGAGTTAAAAACGCCTGCATACTCAGCTAAGCATGTGATAAACTCGGCGACTGGAGAAAAAGATCGCGACGTAGTGTCGCTTCCCAGTGACGTCACAAACCCGGAAGTGCCACATCGGTGGGCTAAGAAGCGTGTCTTCCAGCCATTGCTAAAACTTGCCAGATACCGCAAAATCACTCGTGTACATCACGAGTTTGCTGGACTTTATATCCTTGCGAGTGGGACTATCCAGGCTCTATCTTTGGACCGAGAGACAGAGAGACGGGGAACTGCTTGTACCTTCGCTGATGACATCCGAATTGGCGTTCTGTCTGGTGCACGGGTAATATTTACCCCTGACATGCCTGTTTAATTTTGTTTTGATGTACGCATAATACTTAGAAACTGTACATACTGTATTACCGCGCTCCTCCCTATAGAAGTTTGCTGCAGGTAAAAAGATAGGCCTTACATATAGAAAAACAAAAAGAACGATTCCTGCGCTCCTACCAATTAGGCTAAGATAAAATAATATTCTCATGAAAAAGGGTATTTGGTTAAACCCTTTGGCCAAAGCATTTGTAAGCCTGCATGCCACGTCAAGGCAACCCGTTTAATGTAGGTACCTACACTATACTGTATATATATGTATAATAATTGTCCCATGGACTAGTGAAAAAAGTGATAATTCCCTGAAGGGGTTAAATAAAGCATGAGCTTATGTGAGTAGTGCAATTAAAATCTGGCTAAAGCCAGTATTATACTTACCTTTGCTATAAAGGTAATCAGGGTGCACAAATTCCCTGGTGTGAATATAATACAACTTACACATATACATCTCTCTGTCAGCCTTACACATTCACCCACCATTCAATGGAGGGTGATGTCCAGACTGACACTGGGGTGTAATATACCTGCACTAATTGGACAATTGGTAGGGGCTCAGTAACTGCTATGTAAAGCAGATGAGCATTTAAACCTACCCCTATGACGTTTCAGAGAAACTAAATTTAAAATGCCATATGGGAGTATGCAGCAAGGAAAAGGAATTGCCTAATATTAGTGAGAAACTGTACATATTACCGCGCTCCTCCCTATAGAAGTTTGCTGCAGGTAAAAAGATAGCCCAAGCACCAGTATCCCACAGTAACTAATGCCCGTGAGGACAAGGGTACAGTGAGAGTTGGGAACTCCACGCAACTTCTAAACAAAATTACAAAGTTTGAGCCACCAAAGAAAGCACTAGCCAAACCTACAGCTGCCCAACAGGCAACAAACAGAGGTAGGAGTGCAGAATCAAAGCCAGAAGAATCCTTAGCTGAAGAAGCTGAACTGGCAACTCTATGGTGTGGAGAAGCGGCAGAAATACCACTTCAAGAGCAGATAACTCTAAGGGCTAGTCCTAACTGCTCTACAACTGTTGCCATACACTTTGTCTACAAAAAGAGGAGTGCCCGACGCAACAGAATTCTAAAGACCGCGCACGTGATAAAAAGACTTTACGTGGAAAAAGTCCTCCTCGAGCGATTGAGGAGTGCTGATCTCAAGCATGTTCGGGAGGAGACAAAAATAAACTGGAGAAAGGGCTCCAATCCCAGAGGGACAGAGGGTTCTCTTCCTCCATCCACTCTCATTCAAGTCACAGAGATATCTAGAATTAGAATGGAAGGATGGGCTTTGGCCGTGGTAAGCCCGAGCTTCCCACAAACAGGGGAGGTATGTAACAGGGGACTTATCCCTGTTCAGTAATGTGCCTTTAATCCAGCAGTGTGGTGGTTAACCTCTGGTAGTTAATTACTAAACACCGCCTGCCTGATTAGATGGCTTATAAAGCCTGTCTTTTGAAACAGGAAGGGAGAACTCTTTAGCTGACCTGAGCTGAACTTAGAGACACACTTGCCTTGAGCTCTGCCAAAGAGATAGCAGAGCGGCTTTCAAGACACAGGGAAAATTTCTAAACCTGTATGCTGACCAACCCTGGAGACAAGGGAGCTGAAGCAGGGACAGTGAGAAGTGTTTTGGGGCTGCAAGAACTGCTTGATTAAGGGAGATGTGAATTATTGCATAGTGTTTCACTAGAAATACTCTCAAGTGAATAGAAGCTTTGTCCCCCCCCCCCCCTGTGTTTGGATGAATTTCCTGATGAAAAGGAAAATGCACAATAAAGCCTTATTATAATTTCACATTATAAACGACTCCAAGAGTGTACCTCTGTGAACGTCCGTCCACACACATAAATCAACCATGTGCAGTCAAACGCACAGGGTCGCAGTCAAAAGCTACAGCACAGATTGAATATCGTAATACAGTATCAAGATGGTTTTTGCAGGCTTGTGGAGAAAAAAAATTAGAATGAAAAAAAGCAACATTTTTTTTTGGTCACTCACTCAAGCAAGCAGTGGTGGGCGAACTTACAGGCGCATGCGCAGTAATCACCTGCTGTCAAGCAGGAATGTGATTGAAACCAGACACACGTTCAAAGGAATGGTGTGGAAGAGATGTACTGCATTGTAGAGTAGATAAGAAGTTGAAAAACCCTGCAGTGCAGTTAATTATCCTGAGCGAGAGGAGAGCACTGTATATGCCGAAATGTGACACTGTTACATTACCTTACACGCCTATGCGTTTCAACAATTTTCAAATGAGACATACTGTACAGTACAGCACTGGAAATGCTTGTACTGTATACTTTAATTATGCAAATTTACATAGCTTTTAGCTCCCAAGTGATTAGAAGCTTTGTTCCCCCCCCCCCCTTGTTTGGATGAATTTCCTGCTGAAAAGGAAAAGGCACAATAAAGCCTTATTATAACTTCACATTATAAACGACTCCAAGTGTGTACCTCTGTAAACGTCCGTCCACAATCAGGTTAATTTATTTTACATTCAGAGTTTGTTCCTTTTGGATCTGCGTGAGACCTCTGGAGACCACCTGCGGTATCCTCGGGTATCTCACGGGTATCAGGCTGCGTGGTCCAAGGGGAACACCTGCGGGGAAGAACCGGTGGCCCCACATCTGTGGGGGCACAGCGGACCTGTAGTCTGCGGGGAAGAACCGGTGGCCTCACATCTTTGGGGGCACCGCGGACCCGTAGTTTGCGGGGAAGAACCGGTGGTTCCACATCTGTGGGGGCACCACAGACACATAGTTCCCCCCCGTTGGGCCCCAGACCCCCGTGGGAACCACCCGAGGCCCCGCAGACACCTGTGGGTCTGACCCGGGGCTCCCAGACATCCGTGGGCCTACAGTGGGGACCCAATTGTGGCCCACGGTGACCCGCGGAGACCACCTGGTGAGCCGTGGCGCCTGTGGGACCCACCAACAGGCCTCCAGAACCTGTAAGAAACAAGTTGCTGGTAACCTGTAGGTCTGTCATGTGACCCGTCAGGCCACCGGGAACTCGCGTGGGCCTGGGGTATGAACCCTGTATGTAAAAGGATAAATCATGTATTTATGGTGGGGCACAGTGGGTGGGTTATGTATTTAATAAATAGAATTATGTTTATTGTGGGGCTGTGTATTGTTTTTGTTGTGGGTACTGGGGGTGGGGGGAGGGGGTATTGGCCCCAAGGGTATGTGGGTAGGCCTCCCTAGTGGGTAGTGGGTGAGGGTGGTTAGGCCTCACGGGGTGGGAGGTAAGTGGGGGAGGGTATGTAGGCCTCCCGAGTGGTGGGTGAGGGTGGGTTAACCCCTTAATGATTGTAGCGGTTAATAACCGCTATGGTGATTAAGGGGATCGGGGACATTACATTGGATGTTTTTATTCTTGTTTCCGTTTTGCAGCAGCGGAAGGGGGCATGGGCAGGATGAAGATGAGGATGGCCTTCATCGTGGCAGCCGGACTTTGGGTGAGTACTATATGTATTTATTGTATTGATTGTTCTTTATGTATTTTAAATACACAGGGGGTGTATGTTGTTTATTGCAATGTTTATTGGGGACAATTGTCCCCAATAAACATGCTATTATGCCTTAACCCCTTCATTGCCTTAGTGGCTTTCCGCTATGGTAATTAAGCAGCATTTATGTATTTTAATAATATTGTGCGGGAGCAGAGGGTCTTCTGAGCTGTACCGCATTGATTTCTGACTTAGGGACCCCCTTCTTCCCGTGTTACAGGCCCCAGTTTGGGGCATCGGTGTCAGTGTCGCCACCATATTTATAGCGGGCACGTCGCGTATGGGACGCTATAAAGATGGCAGAGACACTGCCACCCGATGACACATACCGGGGCCTGTAATGCAGGAAGCAGGGGGTCCCTGGTCCACAAAGCAATGCGGTTCAGCTCAGGGGACCCCCTGCTCACTGTACACTATTATTAAAAATACATTCATGCTGCTTTGTTACCATAGCACTTTGCCGCAAAGGTAAGGAATGAGTGTTTATTTATATGTGTGTTTTATTCAAACTGTAGATGTGCACAGGGTCTCTGGAGATGAATCGCTATGGTTTTAAGTCCGGGGACCCCCTTGATTCCCGAGATACAGGCCACTTTAAGGGTCCCTCTGCTTTGTTTATATTCCGCGGTCACGTGATCGGGACCTTTAAATGCAGAGGTATACCGGCACATCATAACGGGGCCTGTACCGCAGGAAGTAGGGGGTCCCCGGATCTGAAACCAATGCGGTTCAGCTCCGGAGACCCCCTGCACATGTACACTATGAATAAAATTGTGTTTAAAATAATTTTTAATGTGCCGATGTTTGCGCCGAGAGAGCATCGGATCTCTCTCTGCTGCAGACATATCTCGGCAGGGGACGGTTTCTCGGCAGCTTCTCGCCAGGCAGCCTGTCTCGCCACAGTTTACTTGCCATTATTTCAAATGGTGGTGGCGCATTCATTCGCCAGGGATTAAGCCCTTCCTGCATACAGCAAGGTTAATTCGCCAAAAACATGGCGAATTCAAACCCTGGCGAATTCAATTTTCCGCTGCTTAGTGCATAGACCCCACAGTACCTGTCATTTCTTGAACACTTGGGGTGTATTCTTAAAATATGCTGCAGATAAAGAAATACACGGAAGGCAGCTTGTTTAAAAATAAATGAATTCTCTTTTGCTTTGGATTCTGGCATCTTTTTTCTCAATATTGTATAAAAACACCACTGAGAGGGACAATACTGCAGAATAATGTAAAGAAGGATCCTAATGCAGCAAAGGGTTAAAATGTAGTCTGATAATAAGTGTTTTATAATGCATGGCTATTGACCAGTAATCTTCCTGTTTAAGTAAAAATAGAAACATATTCTTTAACCATCATATTATACAGGATGTCCTCAGTGAGGGTGCCTAATTATACCAAGTAATGTTTGTTATGTGTTATAAATACAGAGGCAGAGACTAAGAATCACCCAGTTGCTGTGTGACAGGAGAGAGAGGATCTTATGCCTATTATTTTCTATTGATGCTTCCAGTGTACACAGTTATGTCTGTATATGAGTGATATTCATAGAGAATATCTTTATTAGCAGTAATTACTTCTGATGTTTCTGTATTTAAAGAGATCACATTTCCACAGAAACTCACTAACCTTTCATTTAATTACCCATTATCAAAATGCATTGCAAATTGTATGAATATTATTCTTTTTTACAATCCTTGCATAGGATCCTTTATTGAAGTAAAATAGTATATCTGTCTCTATACTTTTATCAGACATATGTATTTTTATTTTATTCTCTGCTTTATGCATCTGCCCATTTCCCAATATGAAGTTTGCAGCAAGTCTCACATCCTGGGTTCTGCTGCTGATCAGGGGACACAGACTCTTCTCTCTGGCTCTGGTTTTGCTGTTCTGTTCTGCAGCTGGAGGAGATGTGAGTCTCAGTTCTAACTGCAAGTTAGTGGCGAAATTCAGAGAAAGATACACCTACTACAGCAGTGGGGACATTATGTTAGCAGGGCTGCTACAGTTTGGAGATGGAGAAAAAGATAATGTCCCCACTTTTGAAGACGAACCCATGAATTCTTACAGACACAGGTTGGTGTTATTTACCTTTGTGCTATATACGTGTCTTGAGAATGTAATGATACAAGAAAAAGGTATATTTATGGTAAGCAAGTAACATTTGAATATCCCTCCTTGGTACAGTAGCTTTCCATTCTTATTAAGTCAACCAGTACAGTTAAATGAAAGTATTCTCTTTATATAAATGTATGCAGGAGGGAGCAGATACTGTACTGTTTGTTGATATGAGAATTATATACAGATAAATATAATTTATATGAAGAATGTTTTGGTATCCTTTTAATTTCTAGATTGTACAGAGATGTCCCCAGTTATGCTGACACATTAATAGATTAGTGCATGTGAGGGGCTTTAAAGGTAATTTTCCTTCATAGAACCACTGCAGTATATAATATAATATATCCATTATAGAGATAGGGTATTGTGGAGAAATAGGAAAGTGTGTGTAGGTATGAGACAGAGAGAGGGAAGACAGAAAATATTACAAGACAGGTGTAAAGGGAAAAGCGGAAACAGAAATAATTGTAATTGTATTCGTCCCTTATTCATGTAAAAAAAAGGAATAGAAAACAATAGGTAATGTGATAGTTTGTATTAACAAAAGATTACAGTGTTCAAGCTTTCAAACCTCACAGGGTTGTTTTTGCGATGTGGCAGTTGTACAACAGGTCAGATTAGTTACAATATTGTAGTATGAGGATTTACTGTGTGAATAGGGAAATAATATATAATATAGGAACCTATATTCTGCATGTGATAGCTGAGCTCTGTATTGTGTGGGCAGTGACTTGCAAGTTGTATAGAATATACCTAGGAGCCCCTGCAAAGGCTGATGGCTGGAAAGTGACAAGTTACAGTAATGATGGGAAAGGATAAGGGAGAAGAAAATACAAGAAATATAACCTGCACTTCAGCATATACTAATCATTGTATCCGGTGCTCAGTCCCAGTACCTCCATCACCAGGTACACAGAACATACATAAAACAGGTAAATCAGACCCGCACACAGAATACAATACAATACTAACTCACTGAGTGATTATAAAAGAAAATACGTTTAATGAGTAATTACAGAAATAGTAAATATGCAAAAACCTGTGAATCTAACATCATACAAAATAGATAATATAATCCACATAGAATATAATAACAAGTACAATGGAAGAGGTGCATACAGTAACCCCACACAGATGTCCAAAGCAATGCCAGAGTTTCAGCTCTTTCCTGCAGGCTTGAGCCTGAGGAGAGGGCAGGGAAGCCCTGAAATGTTAGCTAGTTTTTATTGTGACAAGAGAAGGATAGGGAGTGATCACAGGACCATACTAATTGAATAAAGTGATTATGTACATAAATAAGGTAATCAAATGATGGGTGCAAACTGTGAACTGAAAAGTGAATCAGAAAAGGTGAAGGGGAAACACAAATTGGATGTGCCCCCTAAAAGAATTCACTTAAATGCACACCACCAGGTATAAAAGTTAACTTTAAATAAATTTACTTAAAACATATATTTCCAAAGTAATGTGTAATGTGAATTAAAATTATATTAAATCAACGCTATCAGGCATCCGTGTCGTCAATTATAAAGTCATACTATCCCAGTTGACCACTTAATGTTGGTGGGATATAGAGGACAGAGGATGCTAAGAGTCAGGGTATTAACCCCTCTGGAGCAACGGTGAGACCAAGTAGTAGGAGTATATAAATGTTCACAAGTGGGTGGCCAACGGATTAAATATCCAGCTTCCAGGAAGCTTGAGCCTGAGGAGAGGGCAGGGAAGCCCTGAAATGTTAGCTAGTTTTTATTGTATTCTGTGTGCTGGTCTGGTTTAAGTTTTTTAGTGGAGAAGAAATGCATGTTCCTGGCACTTGTCACTGAATTCCCCTCAGGGTGTCAGGCAGCACAGCACAGTTGAATAGAGAGACAGAAAGGGAGAAATAAGAGATTAAGAGATTATACAGAATAATAAGAGATGATACAAATAAAAAATCGTAGAAGAACATAGAAAAAGCAGCAGTGAGAGCTCAGGCTATAGATAGCTGAAGAACTGCTGACCCTGTAAGGCATGTACTGTTTCCTTGTGCCCTTATCTCCTGTATAGCAGCAGTAACAGAAACAGTACAGTATGTTATCACTGACATCACAAGTCTCAGGCTAAGTCTCAGGAGCTATAACTATGTAAGTTATTCTGTGTCAGGTATGTCCATTCTCTGACTGTAAAAGCTCCAGCCCCGTGCCTGAAGTCTGCTGTATGAGCTGATGCTGCTCACCTATTGTATTGTACCTGCTCCTGGAACTGTACAGCTCCAGGGCTCTGGTTACAGGGGCTGGCACTGACACTAAGGATGATGGCATTTGGTAAAGCCTCCTCTG